>NC_053023.1:581975817-582088868 GCF_003073215.2 Triticum urartu | reverse complement strand
GGCTCCTACGATCATCAATAGCGATGCAGTCCAGGGAGAGACCTTCCTCCCCGGACAGATCTTCGTCTTCGGCGGCTTCGCACTGCGGGCCAATTCACTTGGCCATCTGGAGCAGATCGAAAGCTATGCCCCTGGCCGTCAGGTCAGATTTGGAAGTTTAAACTACACGACTGACATCCGTGGGGACTTGATCTTTGACGGATTCGAGCCACTGCCGAGCACGCCGCACTGTCACGACGAGCATGATCTAGCTCTGCCGTCGAACAGTGACCTGGAGGCCGCACCCGCATCGGCTCCGACCCTTAATTCGGAGCCAACTGCGCCGATCGAGGATGGGTGGTTGGACGCCACCTCGGGGGCTGCGATCCCAACGGCGATCGAGCCGAACACCAGCCCCGCACTCCGCGAGACTCGTGACTCCAAGGAGCCGGACTCCTCTCCGGACTCCGAACCCTCCGCGCCCCTGCCGATCGAATCCGATTGGGCGCCGATCATGGAGTTTACTGCCGCGGACATCTTTCAGCACTCGCCTTTCGGCGATATTTTGAAGACACTAAAGTCTCTCTCTTTATCAGGAGAGCCCTCGCCGGACTACGGTCAGCAAGGTTGGGATACGGACGATGAAGAAATTCAATGCCCACCCACCACCCACTTTGTAGCCACTGTCGACGATTTAACCGACATGCTCGACTTCGACTCTGAAGACATCGACAGTATGGACGCCGATGAAAGAGACGATGAAGAACCAGCGCCTATTGGGCCCTGGAAAGCCACCTCGTCATATGACGTATACATGGTGGACCCACCAAAAGATGATGACGAGGAGCGGAAGGATGCACCGAAGGCTTGTTCCCTCGAGAAGCAGTCAACGCGGTGACGCAAGCGCCGCCCCAAATCCCGCCTCGACAGAAATAACGATCACACAGACCCAACGCTGGAGCAGGGCGAACCGCTGCCGGACAACGGCAATCCGGATAATCAAATCGAACAAACAAATTCTATCAAGGATAATGGTCCGGACGACATAACGCCGGACAGGCACCCGGAGCAGCAGAATGCCCGTGAAAGGCTTGTTGCCACCGCGAGGAGTCTTAAAAAGCAGAAGCAAAGGCTCAAGGCTGCGCAAGACACACTCCAAATCAGATGGAGTAAAATACTCAACACAACAGCGAGGTACGACGACAATCGCCCCTCCAAGAGCTACCCAAAGCGGAAGCTGCTACCTGAATTCGATGAGGAGGCCTCAGACCCCCCACAACCAAATATCAAAGCAGCCACCTGGCCGGATAGACGACCCCTCTACCACAATACAACACGCGGCCCATGCGAGGGCTCGCACCCAAAGGACGGCGCAACAAGATCCATCTATGGACCACGCAAGCACGCCCCAGCATACAATGCAACACAACAAACATCCGAACAACGCGGTACACCCAGCTACAGGGGTGCCACACACCCCCTATGTTTCACCGATGAGGTGCTGGACCATGAATTTCCAGAGGGATTCAAACCCGTAAATATAGAGACATACGATGGAACAACAGACCCTGGGGTCTGGATTGAGGACTACATCCTTCATATCCATATGGCTCGAGGAGATGTTCTCCACACCATCAAGTACTTACCCCTCAAGCTCAAAGGGCCAGCTCGTCACTGGCTTAAAGGCCTCCCCGAAAGCACCATTGGAAGTTGGGAAGAGCTCGAAGACGCCTTTCGGGCAAATTTTCAAGGGACCTATGTCCGACCTCCGGATGCGGACGATTTGAGTCATATAACTCAACAGCCCGGAGAGTCAGCCCGAAAGCTCTGGAACAGGTTTCTTACTAAAAAGAACCAGATTGTCGACTGTCCGGACGCCGAAGCCTTGGCAGCTTTTAAGCATAGCGTCCGTGACGAATGGCTCGCCAGACACCTCGGCCAGAATAAGCCGAGAACGATGGCCGCATTAACAAGCCTCATGACCCACTTTTGCGCGGGTGAGGACAACTGGCTAGCTAGATGCAGCACCAGCGACCCCAGTACATCTGAAGTTAGAGATGGAAACGAGAAATCACGGCGCAACAGCAATAACAAACGCCGGAATAAAGAAGACAACACGAAGGGCACGGCAGTAAACGCCGGATTCAAAAGCTCTCGGCCAGGTCAGCAAAAGCCGCCCTCTAAAGGCACCAGGGATGAACTGTCCAGCCTCAACAAAATTCCGGACCAAGTATGTCAGATCCATAGTACCCCTGGTAAACCTGCTAATCATACCCATAGAGAATGTTGGGTCTTCAAGCAGTCCGGCAAGCTCAACGCCGTACACAAGGGGGAGGTTACACCAAGTGAAGACGAGGACGAGCCTCCCAAGCAAGACACCGGGGAACAAAAGAAATTTCCACCAGAAGTCAAAACAATAAACGTGTTACACGTGATCAAGGGGAAAAACAACAGGGCACTCCCAGGAAAATATACCCAAGTACCTGTCACCGCGAAGTCCTGCCACTGGTCGTCTCAACCGATCACTTTCGACCATCGTGATTACTCGGCAAGTATTCGACGCGCAGGATGGGCTGCCCTGGTATTAGACCCAGTAATTGGCGGATATCACTTCACACGAGTCTTGATGGACGGTGGCAGCAATCTAAACCTAATATATCAGGATACAATCCGCGGGATGGGGTTAGACCCAACAAAAATTCGCCATAGCAATACTACCTTTAAAGGAGTAACGCCAGGCCCAGGGGTTCGTTGTACGGGCTCCCTCCTACTACAAGTTATATTCGGCTCCCCCGATAACTTCCTCGCGAGCATTTAACCTTCCACATCGCTCCGTTCCAAAGTGGCTATCAAGCACTGCTCGGACGCGAAGCTTTCGCTCACTTTAATGCAACACCACACTATGCCTCCCTCACACTCAAGATGCCCGGTCCACGTGGCATCATTTCAGTGAACGGAAATATCAAGCGATCTCTGCGCGCCGAAGAGAGTGGCAGCCGCACACTAAAGGTGCCCGGACCAGTGAAAGCATCCAATAGGTCGTCAAGACCTCAGACACAACTAATCAAGTCCGGCGCCGCTATTTATACCGAATAAGCGGTCACACCCCTATTTGTCAATACAAGGGGCTCAACGCGCGCAGACAAGTGGCAATTTTTTCGCATCTTGAATTATACATGGTTTCTTTAAAAACTATCTTTTTGCATGACAACTTTTTCACCTAAGTTCCTCTCTTTTACAGACGATCATCGTGCTACACCCGTCCAGGATACGGCACAACGGAGACACAGGCGCAGACGTGCAGCAGGGACCCGCTCCAAGGATTCTTTTTAGATTAAGACCCTGCGTAAACCTTTTTTACTGTCTCTTGTTGATACATATCCACCGTTGAGGATGCTGACGTCTTGGCATGTGGCCACGCCAGAACAATGCACGTACCTGGACACAAGGGGCTTCTTACAAAGGCCATTATTTAGGCCCGGTTTATACCACAAAGACCGAATACCTAAGGGAGTGTTCGACGTCGCGAGTTTGGCCCTATATGCATCAGCTCCGAATCATTGTCTTTGGTCAAATGTTGGGTTTGCCCGGCTCCTGTGTTTTGGTGCCTTACGTTCCGCTTTACCGGCTAAGGTAGCACCAGGAGAACTACTGCAATTGTGCCCTGGTTCATCCGGACGAGCACCTCAGTAGAGAAAGCCAAAAACTGACTGTCATGATATAGCGTGAGACTGGTCAACCACTCGATGACCTGTTGGAATGTTAGAATTCCTCTGCCTTAATGAAGGGCCGTTTTCCGACCAGGCATGTACGCACCCCGGGATCGGGAGAGTGCGGAGCCACCAGGGGCTATCTAGTAGCCCCACTGTCAAACTCCTATGGCTAAGTGAAAGTGCTAAAGCATTATAGTCCGGTTGCCTCGCTCGCTCCGCTATCACCTCCTTAATAGGACCAAGACGTTGGGTTAAGTGTGAACGCGTGTTTTTTGCGAGCACCTCCACATTATATGCGTGGGGGTTGAAGCCGATGGCTGCAATCTTTCAGGTTATACACATGTATACATAAACGGCCGCCCAGGAGGCATCATATTACTTTCAGGCAAAAGTATAAAAATAGCCTTATAAAAATTCATAAAAGCATTTCGCTTACAATGAGATTACATATCACTCAAACATAATATTTTTTGAGCACTAGGTCTCTATCAAACGAGCACCCTCAAGAACTTCTTCAAAGTAGTGCTCAGCAGCCATTCGGCCTATGGCCGAATCCCACGCTGCAACAGTGGTAGCATCCATCTCCGCCCAGTATGCTTTAACACGGGCAAAGGCCATCCGTGAGCCCTCTATGCACGCCAACCTCTTCATCGCATTAATGCACGGCACCACGTCAAGGAACTACTGCACCAAGCTGAAATAGCTGTTCGGTTTTGGCCTTTCCGGCCATAGCTGATCCACAACAGACCTCATGGCGAGTCCGGACAACCTATTCAGTTCGGCCCATTCGGCTAATTGGTCAGTCAATGAAAGCGGATGCTCAGGGGAATGGAATTGTGTCCAAAACAGCTGGTCCACTTCACAGTTCGTCTGACCCTGGAAGTACTTGGCCGCATCGGCAGCGCTCGCCGCCAAATCCATATACACATCCTCCGAACTCCACAGCCGATCCAGAGAGGCATACCGTGGATCTCCGAACTTCCTCCACAACATAAAGGATTTCCCAGCTACAATATCCCCAGCTTCCCGCAGCTCCTCCTTCTTCGCCCTGATAGCAGAGCGGATGTCTTTTCTCGTCGCAGCAGCCTTCTCAAGGTCCGATGCCTTCGCTAGGTTTTCCTTTTCAAGAACCCGACAACGGTCGGCGGCGGCTTTTAATTCTATGGCCATCTTGGCCATCTTATCTCGGCTCTCGCCATGCGCGGCCTTCTCGGCTTTCAACTCTTCGGCCGCCTTCAAAGCAGCCGCATTACTAAACCTCGCTTGTTCCTTGGCTCGGGCAAGTTCTGCCCGCAAGGCTTCAACAGTGGCAGCTCCATCTGCAGTCACAACATATTAAAGATACTGGCATCATGCTGCTCTTACTATGTGGCATTTACCAGATAATGACACTTACCCTGTGCCTCGTCAAGCCTTTTGTTAACAAGCTCGATGTCGGCGTCTGCCGCATCCAACTGCCATTTTAAATGGGCAAACTCGCTACTCCGGCTAGCCACCGGAGCTTCCATCACCTGCACATAGAGGCAGTATGGTTATTACCTGGGAATATGATCCTCTGTTCGTCGTTGTTTCCGATGACAACCAGAGTCTCAGGGGCTACTGTCTACACAGGGCACACCTAGCATGTGCAGGACTATCATACATTATTTTATGTACCTCAAAGCCTGTCAGTAGACTCATAAAAGCTTCATGCAATCCGCTTTCGGCGGACGAGATTCTCTCCATCATCGTGTTCATCAGCACACGGTGTTCATCTGAGATGGCCGCTCGCCCCACCAACTCCCTCAGAACATCCGATCGCACACCAGACGGTGCCGGACTCTTTTGTCCGCTCTCTTCGGGAGCCGGACACTTGGAGCTTCGGGGGTCAACGGGATTATCTTCTGGCCTCACCGGACTCAGAGAGGCCCTCCGTGATGACACTTCGGGGTCGCCCGCTTCCGGAGCGGAGGAGTCCGGAGGAGGTGTTTCGCTCTCCATCATCTCTGGAAGAAGATCCCCCGAAGAAGAGCTCATTTGAGAGGGGCTAAGGCCCGAACTGCAAAGATATATGCGGTGGTTAGTTTCTCAGAAGAAAAAGATGGCATACCTGTACTATTAAAGTATTTCGGGTCACTTACGACTCGCTGGAGAATTGATCCCCCCCGCGGACTTTGTGCGGCACAAGCACCCCCCAAGGTAGGACCCTCTGTGGGAGACTTCTTCTCCCGTTTGGAAGCTTTGGCTTCCAAATCCCTGGGCGCAGTCCTTTTCCTCCTCCGGTCGTCTTCCTTCATGGAGATGCTTGCTCCCTCGGTTAGAATGGGCAGCGTTGGGGGCCCGCGTCCGCCCGTATTATCCTCTCCAGGGTAAGGTGCGACCTGGAGCATCTTTTCCAATGCCGGATTGTCCAAACCCTCACGGAGGGGGGCCGAACACCGAATCAACTTCACCTTTGTTAGCCAGTCCTGGTCAAAAAGCGAACTCTCAGAAATAACTTTGTAACAAATGAGAGATAGTATGTTCGGCCGGAAGATTCCTTACCGGCGCGGTTACTGCTCAGGCCCATGTCCTCGGTGATTTCCGGACACTCTACCTGAGGTCCGAAGAATGACTTGTACATATCCTCGTGCATCAGGCCGAGGAAATTTTGAATGACACGCGGTCCCTCGGGATTGAACTCCCACATGCGAAGGGGCCGGCGTTTGCAAGGCTGGACTTGATGAACCAGCATAACTTGTATTACCGCAACCAAACTAAAATCTCCATTGAAGAGATCTCGAATGCGGCTTTGCAGTATAGGCACGTCCTTGGATGGACCCCAGCTCAGACCTCTGCTGATCCATGACATCATTTGTGGTGGAGGGCCCGAGAGGAAAATAGGGGCGGCCGCCCACTTGGCACTTCTAGGAGCCGTGATGTAGAACCACTCCTGTTGCCACAATTCAGACACCTTCGGAATGGAACCTTTGGGCCATGGAGCTCCCGTCATCTTGCATATTGAGGCACCTCCACACGCTGCATGTTGCCCCTCGATCATCTTCGGCTTTACTTCAAAGGTCTTGAGCCACAGGCCAAAGTGAGGGGTAACCCGGAGGAAGGCCTCACACACGACAATAAATGTCGTGATATGAAGAAAGGAGTCCGAAGCTAGATCATGGAAATCTAGCCCGTAATAAAACATCAAACCCCTGACGAAAGGATCCAGAGCAAGGCCTAGACCTCGGAGGAAGTGGGTGGCGAACACGACGTTCTTGGGTTCGGGGGAGGGGACGGCCTGCCCTCGGGCAGCCAGCCGATGCGAAACCTCGGCGGTCAGATATCTGGCCTCCCTCAAGTTTTTGATGTCTTCTTCCGTGACGGAGGAAGGCATCCATCGGCCTTGAAGGCTAGATCCGGACATGATTGAAGGTTTGGAGCACCTGACCTGAACCTTGGGCATTTAAGCTTGAGGTGGGGGAAGGATTCGATTGAGCACGGGAGGGAAAAAGTAAAAGCCTTGTCCCTTTATAAAGAGGGTGAATATCAAGCGTCCTCTCCATGGCCGTTTGGACTTGCCTATAGTCTAGGAGTCCTAGAAGCGGTTAGGTTACCCACACCCGTATTGATGAGAATCCCAGAATAAGGGGACACGATCTTTGCTTTAACAAGACGTGCCAAGGAAACCTCCTCGCATGACACGCTGGGGTGGGACAATAAAATGATTCGAATAAAGGCTTGGCTGTGGTGCGACATCACACTACGGAATACGTTAGCAGATTAGATTTGTGTAAATATTATTCTCTCTATGGCAATATGTGGAAACTTATTTTGCAGAGCCGGACACTATCTTTGTGTTCAAAATCTTCTATGAAGTACTTGGAGGAGGAACCCGCCTTGCAATGCCAAAGACAATCTGCGCGCCGGACTCATCTTCATTGAAGCCTGGTTCAGGGGCTACTGAGGGAGTCCTGGGTTAGGAGGTGTTCGGATGGCCGGACTATACCTTCAGCCGGACTCCTGGACTATGAAGATACAAGATTGAAGACTTCGTCCCGTGTCCGGAAGGGACTTTCCTTGGCGTGGAAGGCAAGCTTGGCGATACGGATATGTAGATCTCCTACCATTGTAACCGACTTTGTGTAACCCTAGCCCTCTCCGGTGTCTATATAAACCGGAGGGTTTTAGTCCATAGGACAACATACACAACAATCATACCATAGGCTAGCTTCTAGGGTTTAGCCTCTCTGATCTCGTGGTAGATCTACTCTTGTACTACCCATATCATCAATATTAATCAAGCAGGACGTAGGGTTTTACCTCCATCAAGAGGGCCCGAACCTGGGTAAAACTTCGTGTCCCTTGCCTCCTGTTACCATCCGGCCTAGACGCATAGTTCGGGACCCCCTACCCGAGATCCGCCGGTTTTGACACCGACAGAGACCATCTTCATCCTACGCCTCCTACGGATTGACAAACCTTAGGTCATCCACTTGAGGGAAATTTGCTACTGTCCTACAAACCTCTGCACTTGGAGGCCCAACAACGTCTACAAGAAGAAGGTTTCGTAGTAGACATCAGCCACCGTATTTCGCGAAAAAACGTTTGCCCCTGACTACTGGGACCCACCAGCTACATCTTCGCACGCAAGGAAGTGCCTGACAGTCAGGACCCACCTGGTCGAAGCGTACGTAGCGTTGTCATTCTGGTCACGAACGTGTACGTACATACTGGTCGTTGTAGAGGCACGCACGTGTCGTAGTAGAGGCACACACGTGTCGTAGTAGAGGCGCGCACGTAGCATGTACACGTACGTACAACGGCCAGGGTGCAAGAAAGAAAATACGGCCACGTATGTGTACATACGGGCGGGGTCTCGAATGCCTACTCGCGCATACGTATGGCCAGGGCTCGTGTACATGGCTGGGTCGGAACGGAGAAACAACGTCGTCGTGTTCATGGGGAGGCAATGGAATGCGTCGTGTTCATGGGGAGGCAACGGAATGCATCGTGTTCATGGGGAGGCAACGGAACGCGTGGGAGCCAACCGGCTGGGTCGGAACGGAATGCGTGGTCGTGTTCATCGGGAGGGCTTGGACGGAATAGGCGATGGAAACGAGGCCTGGCGTACCGCAAAACGGAGGAAATTACCTTGTGTTCGACCGGCCACGTTTGAAACGGGATCCTGTTCATCGGGAGGGGTCTCGCGTACCGCAAAACATAGGAAATGGACCTCCTATGGTCGAAACGGGGGTCCTGTTGATTGGGAGGGGTGTGGCGTACCGCAAAACGGACGAAATGGACTTGTGTTGGAGCACTACGGTCGAAATGGGGGTCCTGTTCATCGGGAGGGGTGTGGCATACCGCAAAACGGGACTCCACGGGATACTGTTCATCTCCACCGTCGACCCCCTCCAGCGTCCACGAGCTACTGTTCATCCACCGTCGACCTCCTCCAGCATCCACCTATGACTGTTCATCCAGCCTCCACCGCGCACTACTCCACCGGCTACTGTTCAACCAGCCCTCTCCATGGGCTCCTGTTCAACCACCCCTCCACGGACTACTGTTCATCCTGCCCTCCACCGTCTACTGTTCATCCTGCCCTCCACGGGGTGGTCCTGCTCATCCAACCCTCCACGGGGTCCTGTTCATCCAGCCCCAACCGGCTCGATCGATCGGGGTCCTGTTCATCCACCCCCACCGGGAACTGTTCATCCAACCCCCCCGCAACGCTCACTGTTCATCCAGAGGCAGCCTCGATCGGCTTCAGTTAGCAGCAGTAGCGAAGGAATCACTCGATCGGGTTCAAGTAACAGCCATCGATCGATCGCTCGGGTTCAGTAACGCGTAGCCTGCAATGCAATCGCTCGGGTTCAGTTAGAGCCCAATGCCTCGCTCGGGTTCAGTTAGAGCCAACGCCTCGCACACACACACGTACGTGTACAAGAGAAGCGCACATCGCTCGGCCCCGACCTCCCACCGTAACCGGGAACTCCCCGAAATTTTCCTCTCCCTCGCTTCTACCATGGTTTTTTCGTCATCGACGACCCAAAGAATGTCAGCAGCTGCGTCTCCGGCCCGCCCAGGACGAAAAGCCCATTTTCTGTCATGATTTTTATCATATAAGTAGGAGCCCACCACATCTATGATGATACCGGGTTTTGTCACAATTATCGTCATAGAAGTGTCATATGCATGACAGAATTTTTTTCTGTTCGACCCAAAATGTCACGGATGTGTCTTTTTTTTGTAGTGTTCACTCACCACTTTCCACCTCGCTCTCCCTTTTGCCCTCTCCCCCTTAGATCCGTCGTGCCGGACCGCTCCTAGGTCGCTGCCGTCAGCCACCACCGTGGCGACGATCGCCCCCATTCCCCTCTGACGCGTCTGCGAGCTCCGCCGCGACCTCCTCATCCTCCCCGCAGACACGCGAATTGGGACGACCCCGCAACCCCGCCATGACCCCCTTCTTTCTGTAGCGACCCGACCTCAGACGGTCAAGTCTCTGTGCTTAAGTGTCATCCCTGGATCGGTATGCTGACACACACAGTACTCGAGGATTTATAATAGAGGTAAATGACATGTAGAGAGTAACGTAAATACTATTAACTCAATCCAAATAGCGGAAGTAACAATAAGGTTGTGGATTCCCATCAACACTAACGGCAAAGTGAGTCTAGAAATCGTAGCCCTAACGTATCACTTACTCGTCGTAAGATTCCTGCAACATGAGACGTTGCAGCCACAAGGGTCAGTACATTGAATGTACTGGCAAATTCACACCATAGAGCAATGATGAATAATAACTATCACTACATGCATATATGGCTGGTGGAGGCTCTATGGTTATAATGTTTTTGCGAAAAGCCAATTTTTCTCTACAACAAAGGAATATATTTTATTTAACTATCATGGTAGTTGAAACATTGAGAAGGTTCCTCCAACTCAATCCCAATTAAAAGTTAACAACCCAACAAATTAATTAAGTAAAGTGATGAGATCAATATGATAATCCAAGAACCAGATACTCAAGATGTCCATAACCGGGGACACGGCTAATCATGATTAGTTTGTACACTCTGCAGAGGTTTGCACACTTTTCCCCACAAGACTCGATCTCCTCCGTTGGATTTCTCGCACTACATGGTGTTTGAGAAACAGATGACCGAGACACAGTTTTTCAGAAGCATTAACTCTAACCCCGGGTAGACCGTACCAACCTACATCCCCTACATCTGCTAGCCTACCACTAGAAGAGGTCATGCAACTTACTCCACTATGCTAGAGCCCATAATAGCTTGTGGCTGCACACGGAAGTTTCTAGCATGAATAATCTTATGATCCCTTTGAGCCTAGGTGGCATTCCATAGGGTGATCACACGGGTCCTCTGGGATCCCCTTGGGCAAGCACTAGGTTCTCCAGGTGCCCGGGCAGAGCACTGGGTGCTCCAGGGTGCCCATATCATTCCACCCAGATGTGTATTAAAGTAGCCACCTTAAGTTAACCATTAAATAATAACTCTCACATCTGTCATGAACCACTCAACCAATCCACGTCTACGAGCTTAGCAGAGCAATACGAGCATAACATAGAAGTAACTCCCAAGGTTTGGATGCAGGACAATAGGTTCCTACCTCATCAACTACTTCCCAATACCCACATGTTATCAAGTCCTAACCATCCAGTGTTCGAGGGTTGAAACTAATGCATAAAAACTGGGTATGAAAGGGGTATGATCAAAATGTGAACTTGCCTTGTACGGTTGATGAAGATGATTCGCACTCATAACTCCTGATAGCTCTACTCGTGACACTCCGGTCAATCTATCGTAAGCAAACAATAGTAACCACACACAAGCAATCACTCAAAAGACCGGAAAGAACGAAGAAGACAATTCAGAAAACATCAAAACCAAAAAAATAACTCTTGCAACATAAAACAATTTCTAACAGTACCAAAATTATGTGAATTTGGCCTTATCAGAAATTTTAGGTCAAGAGTTTCGATTTGCAAAAAGAATCAACTAAATCTTAGTTATAAAACTCAAGTTACGATAAAACGAAGTTCAAATACAAATATGTTTGAAATCATATTTTAAATTTTCAAAAACATGTTCAAGTTGATTATATAGATAGAGGAGATCATGACAAAGAAGTAGGCGTTGGTTTCGTTGGATTTGGACAAACGAGTAAAAAGTAGCGGAGGTTTGAAATTCAGGGGCTAAACTGTAAAGAAAATTAATCACAGATAGGTCCCTGGCGGAAATTAAAAAGAAAAGAAAAATTCTACCTAACGAACGTTCGCTACCGAACACTAACAAAGAAAACTGTTCGCTACCGATCCCTATCTAATGAACGGTCGCAAAATAAACTAACCTAAAAAGAAAAAAATCGTTTAGTTTTAAATGGAAAACCGGACCGAAAAATAAAACGAGATAAACCGGCGGTTCGTTGACGGCGGCGGAGTCCGATGGCGATGGCGACGGCGGCGGCTCCGGGCGGCGGAGACGGCGGCGGTGGCGGCGGATTGCGGCGGGAGGAGGCGGTGGTGCGGCGCGGGGCAGCGTCGGCGAGTGCAAGCCGCGACGACGTTCGGCGGCAGCAGCGGCGAGGTCGACGGCACGACGGCGGTTGCGAGATGCGGCGCGATGCGAGGAGAGAGAGGGCAGCGGCGAGGCGAGCTTATATAGAGGGGGGCGAGGGGTTGCGTGGAGGAGGGGCAGGGGCCAAAGGCGGCGGGGCGCGGAGTCCGCGGAGGTCATGGCGGTGGCGATGGTGTGCTGGCGGCGAAGTCTCCGAGCAGAGGTCGGGGACGAGCGGGATGGGCCGTTGGGCCGCGGCCTGGCTCGGGCGCTGGGCCGGCCCAGTCGGCGGAGGGAGTTTTTTTATACAGAGAGATAAAGAAATAAAACAAAAGAGATAAAAAGAAAATATAATATAGACATATTATATATCAAAATTTTCAGAAAAAGATTTTCTACAACTTGAACATTTTTCTAGCATCAAATAAAATTCACACAAATTTAAATAAAGCAAAGAGCGCTAATGTTGCAATAAAATCCAATAAAAATCATTTTAAAAATACCAATATAAATTCAAATTTATTTCTCTCCAATTTTCTATTGTAGGGAATCATTTTACCCTATTTTCCGTATATTTTATTTTTGGAGAAAAATAATTCGAATAAAAACTAAATAACCCCAAATTGAAAATAATTCCAATGGGATTTTAAATTTGATTCTTTGAAACTTCCAACTCATATTTCATATGATTTGAAGAAGTCATTTTATCTTCTCTCATGAAAATCATTGAGTTGCTTAAAGTTTCTGAATTTGAAAATAGTTCCAAATGGAATTCAAATATTTTCAAATACCCTTTTCATTTAATTACATGGAAGAAGTCATGTCATCTTCTCTCTAGGGTTTTGTATTTGAAAAGAATCTGAATTCACGGAGATCATAAAAGAAAATGAAAGTTTGGGAAAGTCCTTTTATTCCCTCTCATTTAACTTTCAAAAAGTTTCAAATTCACTCACTTTCAGTCAATCAATCAGAAAAAAATTAAACAAACTATCTATTTAATATAACATTCCAAAATTTAGAATTTTGGGATGTTACAAACCTACCACCCTTAAAATGAATCTCGTCCTCGAGATTCGGAGAGGGTAGCGAGAAATAGGTTAAGTTCGGGGTTTTTCTCAAAATCCATCGATCATCACAGGGGGTCTGGGGTGCTACCACCCTTAGAAGCATCGTTGCGGTCCCGTCAATACTCATGTACTCCATCCTTATTCTTGACAGGGCCGGTCTTCTCAGATCTTTAGTATAATTCCTTATGTGGCTCTTCCGGCAGCGGCATAACCTTTTCCTCAATTCTTCTGTCCTTTCATCTTGGTAAGGTTATTCCGAGACTGGGTCTTCTTAGCTGACGGGTCTGGCGCCATTACTAATCAACTATCGATATCTCATGGAGGTCAAAAATTTATGGTTTCTCCTGCAGGAAAATGGGTCTGGGCTGAACCTCACCGTATAACCTGTGATTGGCAGCAGCTGCCTTGTACCAGGAAAAAAATTGCCATACCATTCTAAGGTTTAAACAAGGTTTTGATCGTCGTCTCTCTACTATGGGTAATTCACTCAGATTTACCATCTCATATAGCAGAGGCGAATAATAAGAGTAAGTCGGTATGGTGATCAATCCATCCCGCACCCAAATCATTACCCTGTATATGGTTTAGCGAATCTCACATTCTAACACTCGGTCATCCTCAAGCATTGCAGAATTTTCTCTTGTCGACGAACTAAGTTTGGAAAATCCATTGTTTTTGCAATCCAAACAAACATCTATCGTTCCTTCACAACTCTCAGGTTTTGCATTACTCCTATAAGATCGTCTGTCGATAAAAATCGTAACTTCTTCCAAGGTTTTTTCCTTCAGAAAGAGTGTGCTTGCTTCTTGGCAGGTCCTGGGGCCTGTGGGTTATGGCCCATCATCACTTGTAAACCTTGAACTCATCATTGGGGCAACTGGTCATTATTCCAATATCCAGCTTCCCAGCATTCTTAAATCCATCTGATTCTATTGTCTTTCTTCCTTCTATTTGGTACCAAACTAAGACATGATTACTCAGACTCATCACGGGGTTACTATTGCTCCATATTACCAACATTCAACCTCCTTTATATCCAATAGTATTTCATCCCGTCATACTCTTGGGGTATCCCACATATCGAGACAAAACTCATACTTATTTTGTCCGAAATCCACTCCGTGGAATATCATTATCTTTTCCAGGGATCAAGGGTCCTCACAGTTACTACCACCCTTGAAATGCACAAACTCATCCATAGACCATATTTCTCATATCCTCAAAAATGGTGAAAATCTTTCTTCATTGCGTAACACTCATAAAAATCCAAATCAGTACCAACGATGATAACTTTATTGATTCTCAAATTATTACAATCTCCTGCATTTCCATTACATAATTTAACTTCTCCTGAAAATAAGGGTGTGTACTACTCTATTTATTACATTCCTTACTCCAGTATCAAAATTCTGAAGTACTCTGCTCATGCTTCCTTGCGTTCTGGACATCCCCTAGCACCATGTCCTACTTCTTTGCAACATAAACGAATGACTTTCGACAACTCTCGGGGCTTATTTGTGATTGTGCCTACTCCTTGGTTTCTTGGATCCTTTCCTGGGCACATATTGGCATAGTGACCCAAGGTTCTGCACTTGAAACAGGTGATGTAACCCAGGTCCTTCTCTGCAGAGATTTGGTTCTTCCCGGTAAACTTTCTCTTCCTCCTGGATTTGTTCGTTCCGATCAATACTTCCATTTCCTGTGGATCAAACTCCACTTCTTCCATCGGGAAGTCCTCCAGGTACTCTTGGCTTTTCTTTGTGCAATACTGTGATAAATGTCCTTCTTCCCCACATGAATAACAAGCATGGGAGTAAAATCTGTTTAGGCCTTCTCCATCGGGGTCTTCAACAACTTCCTTCTTCACAGGTTCCTCAAAACTTTCCCTGTGGGCTTCTTTCATTGCTTCATTCTTCTGCTGGATGGTTCGTTGTACCATAGGGTAAATGTGACACTGAGCAGGGTAGTGGGTAGTCCCTTCACACAGGAAACAAGTCACGTGCATAGTGGGACATTCTTCAGCTGGGTTCATTGACGGCGGCGGAGTCCGATGGCGATGGCGAACGACGGTGGCTCCGGGCGGAAAGACGACGGCAGTGGCGGCGGACTGCGGCGGGAGGAGGCGGTGGTGCGGCGCGGGGCAGCGGCGGCGGCGTTCGGTGGCAGCAGCGGCGAGGTCGACGGCGCGGCGGCGGTTGCAAGATGCGGCGCGATGCGAGGAGAGAGAGGGCGGGGCGGCGCGAGCTTATATAGAGGGGGCGAGGGGTTGCGTGCAGGAGGGGCAGGGGCCAAAGGCGGCGGGGCGCGGAGTCCGCGGAGGTCACAGCGGCGGCGATGGCGTGCTGGCGGCGGAGTCTTCGAGCGGAGCTCGGGGACGAGCGGGATGGGCCGTTGGGCCGCGGCCTGGCTCGGGCGCTGGGCCGGCCCAGTTGGCGGAGGGAGTTTTTTTATACAGAGAGATAAAGAAATAAAACAAAAGAGATAAAAAGAAAATATAATATAGGCATATTATATATTAAAATTTTCAGAAAAAGATTTTCTACGACTTGAACATTTTTCTAGCATCAAATAAAATTCACACAGATTTAAATAAAGCAAAGAGTGCTACTATTACAATAAAATCCAATAAAATCATTTTAAAAATACCAAAATAAATTCAAATTTATTTCTCTCCAATTTTCTATTATAGGGAATCATTTTACCCTATTTTCCATATATTTTATTTTTGGAGAAAAATAATTTGAATAAAAACTAAATAACCCCAAATTGAAAATAATTCCAATGGGATTTTAAATTTGATTCTTTGAAACTTTCAACTCATATTTCATATGATTTGAAGAAGTCATTTTGTCTTCTCTCATGAAAATCATTGAGTTGCTTAAAGTTTCTGAATTTGAAAATAGTTCCAAATGAAATTCAAATATTTTCAAATACCCTTTTCATTTAATTAAATGGAAGAAGTCATGTCATCTTCTCTCTAGGGTTTTGTATTTGAAAAGAATTTTAATTCACGGGGATCACAAAAGAAAATGAAACTTTGGGAAATTCCTTTGATTCCCTCTCATTTAACTTTCAAAAAATTTCAAATTCACTCACTTCCAGTCAATCAATCACACAATAATCAAAAAAACTATCTATTTAATATAACATTCCAAAATTTAGAATTTTTGGATGTTACACTTTCTCCTCGGACTGCTGCACGCCGTCGTCGACTCCGGCCACCTCGTGTCGTCCCCGGGCCTTCTTTGCAATGCTAGTGAGCCCCCGCTCCTCCTCCCTCTCCCAAGTCCCTCTTCGTAGCCGTAGCTGCCTCGCCGCGTTACCATGCTCCGCCGTCCGCCATGACTGTCGCGCGCGCCGTGCGAGCTCCCGAGTGCCCGCGCCTGGCATGGGCACACTCCAGAGCACGTGCAGCATCGCCCTGAGCCCCGCTGACTCTCTAGGACGCGCCCCATCGTGTTTTTGAATGGAGCCCGAATGTCGCCGCCGCCCTCGCCGCTCACCGCCGTTGCTACCGGCCTCCTCCGGCGATTACACCCCCACCATCCGACGTGGCTCCTCCGCTCGTTCGGGCGCGCCCAACTACGCGCCGAACGGCCGCCCATAGGCGATTTCTGACGAGGCTAGTGAAGAAAATATGCCCTAGAGGCAATAATGAAGTTATTATTTATTTCCTTATATCATCATAAGTGTTTATTATTCATGTTAGAATTGTATTAACCGGAAACATAATACGTGTGTGAATACATAGACAAACAATATGTCACTAGTATGCCTCTACTTGACTAGCTCGTTGATCAGAGATGGTTAAGTTTCCTAACTATAGACAAAGAGTTGTCATTTGATTAATGAGATCACATCATTAGGAGAATGATGTTATTGACTTGACCCATTCCGTTAGCTTAGCACACGGTCGTTTAGTATGTTGCTATTGCTTTCTTCATGACTTATACATGTTCCTATGACTATGAGATTATGCAACTCCCGTTTACCGGAGGAACACTTTGTGTGCCACCAAACGTCACAACGTAACTAGGTGATTATAAAGGTGCTATATAGGTGTCTCCCAAGGTACTTGTTGGGTTGGCGTATTTCGAGATTAGGATTTGTCACTTCGATTGTCGGAGAGGTATCTCTGGGCCCACTCGGTAATGCACATCACTATAAGCCTTGCAAGCATTGCAACTAATGAGTCAGTTGCGGGATGATGTATTACGGAACGAGTAAAGAGACTTTCCAGTAACAAGATTGAACTAGGTATTGAGATACCGACGATCGAATCTCGGGCAAGTAACATACCGATGACAAAGAGTACCACGTATGTTGTTATGCGGTTTGACCGATAAAGATCTTCGTAGAATATGTAGGAGCCAATATGAGCATCCAGGTTCCGCTATTGGTTATTGATCAGAGACGTGTCTCGGTCATGTCTACATAGTTCTCGAACCCGTAGGGTCCGCACGCTTAAAGTTCGATGACGGTTATATTATGAGTTTATGTGTTTTGATGTACCAAAGGAGTTTGGAGCCCCGGATGAGACCAGGGACATGACGATGAGTCTCGAAATGGTCGAGACGTAAAGATCGATATATTGGACAACTATATTCGGACATCGGAAAGGTTCCGAGTGATTCGGGTATTTTCGGGAGTACCGGGGAGTTACGGGAATTCGTATTGGGCCTTAATGGGCCATACGGGAAAGGAGAGAAAGGCCTCAAAGGGTGGCCGCACCCCTCCCCATGGGCTGGTCCGAATTGGACTAGGGAGGGGGGAGCCCCCTTCCTTCCTTCTCCTTTTCCCTTCCCTTTCCTTCTCTCCTACTCCTACTACTTGGAAGTGATCCTAGTTCTACTAGGAAAGGGGAAATCCTACTCCCGGTGGGAGTAGGACTCCCCTAGGGCGCGCCATAGAGAGGGCCGGCCCCTCCCCTCCTCCACTCCTTTATATACGTGGCCAGGGGGCACCCCATAGACACAACAATTGATCTCTTGATCTCTTAGCCGTGTGTGGTGCCCCCTCCACCATAATCCACCTCGATCATATCGTAGCGGTGCTTAGGCGAAGCCCTGAGTCAGTAGAACATCATCATCGTCACCACGTTGTCGTGCTGACGAAACTCTCCCTCAACACTCGGCTGGATCAGAGTTCGAGGGACGTCATCGAGTTGAACGTGTGCAAAACTCGGAGGTGCCGTGCGTTCGGTACTTGATCGGTCGGATCAAGAAGACGTACGACTACATCAACCGCGTTGTGCTAACGCTTCCGCTAACGGTCTACGAGGGTACGTAGACAACACTCTCCCCTCTCGTTGCTATGCATCACCATGATCTTGCGTGTGCGTAGGAAATTTTGAAATTACTACGTTCCCCAACAGTGGTATCAGAGCCTGGTTTTATGCGTAGATGTCATATGCACGAGTAGAACACAAGTGAGTTGTGGGCGATATAAGTCATACTGCTTACCAGCATGTCATACTTTGGTTCAGCGGTATTGTTGGATGAAGCGGCCCGGACCGACATTACGCGTACGCTTACGCGAGACTGGTTCTACCGACGTGCTTTGCACACAGGTGGCTGGCGGGTGTTAGTTTCTCCAACTTTAGGTTATCTGAGTGTGGCTACGCCCGGTCCTTGTGAAGGTTAAAACAACACCAACTTGACAAACTATCATTGTGGTTTTGATGCGTAGGTAAGAACTGTTCTTGCTAAGCCCGTAGCAGCCACGTAAAATTTGCAACAACAAAGTAGAGGACGTCTAACTTGTTTTTGCAGGGCATGTTGTGATGTGATATGGTCAAGACACGATGCTAAATTTTATTGTATGAGATGATCATGTTTTGTAACCGAGTTATCGGCAACTGGCAGGAGCCATATGGTTGTCGCTTTATTGTGTGCAATGTAATCGCCCTGTAATGCTTTACTTTATCACTAAGCGGTAGCGATAGTCGTGGAAGCATAATATTGGCGAGATGACAACGATGCTACGATGGAGATCAAGGTGCCGCGCCTGTGACGATGGTGATCATGAAGGTGCTTCGGAGATGGAGATCACAAGCACAAGATGATGATGGCCATATCATATCACTTATATTGATTGCATGTGATGTTTATCTTTTATGCATCTTATCTTGCTTTGATTGACGGTAGCATTATAAGATGACCCCTCACTAAATTATCAAAGTATAAGTGTTCTCCCTGAGTATGCACCATTGCGAAAGTTCTTCGTGCTGAGACACCACGTGATGATCGGGTGTGATAGGCTCTACGTTCAAATACAACGGGTGCAAAACAGTTGCACACGCGGAATACTCAGGTTAAACTTGACGAGCCTAGCATATAATAGATATGGCCTGGAACACGGAGACCGAAAGGTCAAGCGTGAATCATATAGTAGATATGATCAACATAGTGATGTTCACCGTTGATACTACTCCATCTCACGTGATGATCGGACATGGTTTAGTTGATATGGATCACGTGATCACTTAGAGGATTAGAGGGATGTCTATCTAAGTGGGAGTTCTTAAATAATATGATTAAATTGAACTTAAATTTATCATGAACTTAGTACCCCGTAGTATTAGCATATCTATGTTGTAGATCAATAGCTCGCGTTTAGCTCCCCTGTTTTATTTTTGATATGTTCCTAGAGAAAACTAAGTTGAAAGATGTTAGTAGCAATGATGAGGATTGGATCCGTGATCTGAGGTTTATCCTCATTGCTGCACAGAAGAATTATGTCCTTGATGCACCGCTAGGTGACAAACCTATTGCAGGAGTAGATGCAGATGTTATGAACGTTTGGCTAGCTCAATATGATGACTACTTGATAGTTTAGTGCACCATGCTTAAACGGCTTAGAATCGGGACTTCAAAGACGTTTTGAACGTCATGGACCATATGAGATGTTCCAGGAGTTGAAGTTAATATTTCAAGCAAATACCCGAGTTGAGAGATATGAAGTCTCCAACGAGTTCTATAGCTAAAAGATGGAGGAGAATAGCTCAAGCAGTGAGCATGTGCTCAGATTGTCTGGGTACTACAATCGCTTGAATCAAGTGGGAGTTAATCTTCCAGATAAAATAGTGATTGACAGAATTCTCTAGTCACCATCAACAAGTTAGTAGAACTTCGTGCTAAACTATAATATGCAAGGGATAACGGAAATGATTTCCAAGCTCTTCGTGATGCTGAAATCGACGAAGGTAGAAATCAAGAAAAGCATCAAGTGTTGATGGTAAACAAAACCACTAGTTTCAAGTAAAGGGACAAAGGGAAGAAAGGGGAAATTCAAGAAGAATGGCAAGCAAGTTGCTGCTCAAGTGAAAAAACCCAAGTTTGGACCTAAGCCTGAAACTGAGTGCTTCTTCTGCAAAGGGACTGGTCATTGGAAGCGGAACTACCCCAAGTAATTGGCGGATAAGAAGGATGGCAAAGTGAACATAGGTATATTTGATATACATGTTATTGATGTGTACTTTACTAGTGTTTATAGCAATCCCTCAGTATTTGATACTAGTTCAGTTGCTAAGAATAGTAACTCGAAACGGGAGTTGCAGAATGAACAGAGACTAGTTAAGGGTGAAGTGATGATGTGTATTGGAAATGGTTCCAAGATTGATATGATCATCATCGCACACTCCCTATACTTTCGAGATTAGTGTTAAACCTAAAATAAATGTTATTTAGTGTTTGCGTTGAGCATGAATATGATTGGATCATGTTTATTGCAATACGGTTATTCATGTAAGTTAGAGAATAATTGTTGTTCTGTTTACATGAATAAAACCTTTTACGGTCATACACCCAATGAAAATGGTTTGTTGGATCTCGATCGTGGTGATACACATTTTCATAATATTGGAGCCAAAAGATGCAAAGTTAATAATGATAGTGCAACTTATTTGTGGCACTTCCGTTTAGGTTATATTGGTGTAAAGCGCATGAAGGAAATCCATGTTGATGGGCTTTTGGAATCACTTGATTATGAATCAGTTGATGCTTGCGAACCATGCCTCATGGGCAAGATGACTAAGACTCCGTTCTCTGGAACAATGGAGCGAGCAACAGATTTGTTGGAAATCATACATAATGATGTATGTGGTCTGATGAATATTGAGGCTCGCGGCAGGTATCATTATTTTCTGACCTACACAGATGATTTGAGCAGATATGGGTATATCTACTTGATGAAACTCAAGTTTGAAACATTTGAAAAGTTCAAATAATTTCAGAATGAAGTGGAGAATCATCGTAACAAGAAAATAAAAGTTTCTACGATATGATCGCAGAGGTGAAATATTTGAATTACGAGTTTGGCCTTCAGTTAAAACAATGTGAAATAGTTTCACTACTCACGCCACCTGGAACACCACAGTGTAATGGTGTGTCCGAACGTCATAACCGTACTTTATTGGATATAGTGTAATCTATGATGTTTCTTACCGATTTACCACTATAGTTTTGGGCTTGTGCATTAGAGACAGATGCATTCACGTTAAAAAGGGCACCATCTAAATCCGTTGAGACGACACCGTATGAACTGTGGTTTGGCAAGAAACCAAAGTTGTCGTTTCTTAAAGTTTGGGGTTGCGATGCTTATGTGAAAAGTTTCATCCTGATAAGCTCAAACCCAAATCGGAAAAGTGCGTCTTCATAGGATACCCAAAAGTTACTGTTGGGTACACCTTCTAGCACAAATCTGAAGGCGAGATATTCATTGCTAAGAATGGATCCTTTCTAGAGAAGGAGTTTCTCTTGAAAGAAGTGAGTGGGAGGAAAGTAGAACTTGATGAGGTAACTGTACCTGCTCCCTTATTGGAAAGTAGTTCATCACAGAAATATGTTCCTGTGACTCCTACACCAATTAGTGAGGAAGCTAATGATGATGATCATGTAACTTCAGATCAAGTTACTATCGAACCTCGTAGGTCAACCAGAATGAAATCCGCACCAGAGTGGTACGGTAATCCAGTTCTGGAGGTCATGTTACTTGACCATGACGAACCTACGAACTATGAGGAAGCGATGATGAGCCCAGATTCCGCAAAATGGTTTGAGGCCATGAAATCTGAGATGGGATCCATGTATGAGAACAAAGTGTGGACTTTGGTTGACTTGCCCGGTGATCGGCAAGCCATAGAAAATAAATGGATCTTCAAGAGGAAGACAGACACTAATAGTAGTGTTACTATCTACAAAGCTAGACTTATCGGAAAAAGGTTTTTGACAAAGTTCAAGGTGTTGACTACGATGAGATTTTCTCACTCGTAGCGATGCTTAAGTCTGTCCGAATCATGTTAGCAAATTGCCACATTTTAAGAAATCTGGCAAATGGATGACGAAACTACAATCCTTAATGGATTTCTTAAAGAAGAGTTGTATATGATGCAACCAAAAAGGTTTTGTCAATCCTAAAGGTGCTAACAAAATATGCAAGCTCCAGCGATCCATCTATGGACTGGTGCATGCATATCGGAGTTGGAATATACACTTTGATAAGTTGATCAAAGCATATAGTTTTATAGAGACTTGTGGTGAAGCTTGTATTTACAAGAAAGTGAGTGGGAGCACTACAAGCATTTCCGATAAGTATATGTGAATGACATATTGTTGATCGAAGATAATGTAGAATTATTCTGCAAAGCATAAAGGAGTGTTTGAAAAGAGTTTTTCAAAGAAAGACCTCGGTGAAGTTGCTTACATATTGAGCATCAAGATCTATAGATATAGATCAAGACGCTTGATAAGTTTTTCAATGAGTACATATATTGACAAGATTTTTAAGTAGATCAAAATGGAACAGTCAAATAAAGAGTTCTTGCCTGTGTTACAAGGTGTGAAACTGAGTAAGACTCAAATCCCGACCACGGTAGAAGATAGAAAGAGAATGAAAGTCATTCCCTATGCCTTGGCCATAGGTTCTATAAAATATGCCATGCTGTGTACTAGATCTATTGTATACCCTATACCGTTCTTGGCAAGGGAGTACAATAGTGATCTAGGATAAGATCACTGGACAGCGGTCAAAATTATCCTTAGTGGAATAAGGATATGTTTCTCGATTATGGAGGTGACAAAAAGGTTCATCGTAAAGGGTTACGTCGATGCAAATTTTGACACTGATCCAGATGACTCTAAATCTCAATCTAGATACATATTGAAAGTGGGAGCAATTAGCTAGAGTACTTCCGTGCAAAGCATTGTTGACATAGAAATTTGCAAAATACTTACGGATCTGAATGTGGCAGACCCGTTGACTAAACTTCTCTCACAAGCATAACATGATCACACCTTAGTACTCTTTGGGTGTTAATCACATAGTGATGTGAACTAGATTATTAACTCTAGTAAACCCTTTGGGTTTTGGTCACATGTCGATGTGAACTATGGGTGTTAATCACATGGTGATGTGAACTATTGGTATTAAATCACATGGCGATGTGAACTAGATTATTGACTCTAGTGCAAGTGGGAGACTGAAGGAAATATGCCCTAGAGGCAATAATAAAGTTATTATTTATTTCCTTATATCATGATAAATGTTTATTATTCATGCTAGAATTGTATTAACCAGGAACATAATACATGTGTGAATACATAGACAAACAGTATGTCACTAGTATGCCTCTACTTGACTAGCTCATTGATCAAAGATGGTTAAGTTTCCTAACCATAGACAAAGAGTTGTCATTTGATTAATGAGATCACATCATTAGGAGAATGATGTGATTGGCTTGACCCATTCCGTTAGCTTAGCACACGATCGTTTAGTATGTTGCTATTGCTTTCTTCATGACTTATACATGTTCCTATGACTATGAGATTATGCAACTCCCGTTTACCGGAGGAACACTTTGTATGCCACGAAACGTCACAACGTAGCTGGGTGATTATAAAGGTTCTCTACAGGTGTCTCCGAAGGTACTTGTTGGGTTGGCGTATTTCAAGATTAGGATTTGTCACTCCGATTGTCGGAGAGGTATCTCTGGGCCCACTCGGTAATGCCCATCACTATAAGCCTTACAAGCATTGCAACTAATGAGTTAGTTGCGGGATGATGTATTACGGAATGAGTAAAGAGACTTGTCCGTAACGAGATTGAACTAGGTATTGAGATACCGACGATCGAATCTCGGGCAAGTAACATACCGATGACAAAGGGAACAACGTATGTTGTTATTTGGTTTGACCGATAAAGATCTTTGTAGAATATGTAGGAGCCAATATGAGCATCCAGGTTCCGCTATTGGTTATTGACCGGAGACGTGTCTCGGTCATGTCTACATAGTTCACGAACCCGTAGGGTCCGCACGCTTAAAGTTCGATGACGGTTATATTATGAGTTTATGTGTTTTGATGTACCGAAGGAGTTCGGAGTCCCGGATGAGATCGGGGACATGACGAGGAGTCTCAAAATGGTCGAGACGTAAAGATCGATATATTGGACAACTATATCCGGACATCGGAAAGGTTCCGAGTGATTCGGGTATTTTCGGGAGTACCAGGGAGTTACGGGAATTCGTATTGGGCCTTAATGGGCCATACGGGAAAGGAGAGAAAGGCCTCAAAGGGTGGCCGCACCCCTCCCCATGGGCTGGTCTGAATTGGACTAGGGAGGGGGGAGCCCCCTTCCTTCCTTCTCCTTTTCCCTTCCCTTTCCTTCTCTCCTACTCCTACTACTTGGAAGGGATCCTAGTTCTACTAGGAAAGGGGGAATCCTACTCCCGGTGGGAGTAGGACTCCCCTAGGGCGCGCCATAGAGAGGGCCGGCCCCTCCTCTCCTCCACTCCTTTATATACGTGGCCTGGGGCACCCCATAGACACAACAATTGATCTCTTGATCTCTTAGCCGTGTGCGGTGCCCCCTTCCACCATAATCCACCTCGACCATATCATAGCGGTGCTTAGGCGAAGCCCTGCATCGGTAGAACATGATAATCGTCACCACGTCGTCGTGCTGACGAAACTCTCCCTCAACAGTCGGCTAGATCGGAGTTCGAGGGACGTCATCAAGTTGAATGTGTTCAGAACTCTGAGGTGCCGTGCGTTCGGTACTTGATCGGTCGGATCGTGAAGACGTATGACTACATCAACCGCGTTGTGCTAACGCTTCCGCGAACGGTTTACGAGGGTACGTAGACAACACTCTCCCCTCTCGTTGCTATGCATCACCATGATCTTGCGTGTGCGTAGGAAATTTTTGAAATTACTACATTCCCCAACAGCTAGTGGCCTCCGCCACGTTTTTGTGTCACCGACATCTGAACGCCGGCCGCGCTGACGTGGCCTGGCCTGGGGCCACCCAGGGTCGCTGACCGGTGGGCCCCAGGTACCCAACTGACCCTGTTGACTGGTTTGACCAGTCAACGGTGCTGACTAGGTAGCCCAGTCACTGACCGGTGGGCCACCCCCTAAAACTAATTAAAGTAATTAAATTAATTAGATTATTTAATTAGTGAGTGACATGTGGGCCATAGTGGCTAATTAACCCTTTTAGTTAAAATTAACCCCTGTTAACTCTTGTGTCCATGACAAGTGGGACCCGGTGGTCAGGTTTGAACTGGACCAACTGGGTTTAGTGCCGACGTAATAAATCTAAAATTTTAATTAATTTAAATATTAATAATTTCGTTTTTTAAATCTTTGAAAAATCATATAAAAAATTCTATAAGTCAGATGAAAATAATTTATATATGAAAGTTGGTTAGAAAAATATAATGAATCTGAATATGCTATCAGTTCATCTGTCACATGCCTCTAGCATGATGAATATGGATCCTTCCCCTCTGATTCATCTGTTCGAAAAATGCCAAACGCTGGGAAAATATTCCCAGATGTTTTCCCGCTTCATCTGTATCGTGTAGCACTATGTTAGGTCACCCTAGCACTGCATATTGCCATGTCATGCATCGTGATGCACTTTTTTGCTTTATATTCATTGGTTCTTCTCACTCTTCTCCTCGGTAGACATCGAGACTAACGCTGCTCTAGAGTACGACTACACCCCTGACGCTCGGCCACTCTCAGCAGAGCTTCCAGGCAAGAAAAAACCCCTTGACAATTCCTATATCGCCCATTTCCTTCTCTCTCATGCTTGCATTAGATTTTGCTACTATTGTTTGTTTGTACCTATTATGATGCATAGCCTGATTTTGTAACCTGCTATTGTTACCTTACCTGCGTATCCTATATGCTTATTATAAATTGGTTAGTGATCCACCAGTGACCCCTCACCTTGTCCCAGTTGCCCCCGCTTTATCTTCGATGACTCGATCAATGTGATCGACGTCCAGAGCCCGACACATCACTGCACTCCCCCTTACTTGTATGACTCTACGGAGTTACTATCGAGTGCCGAGGGTGATACCTCGTATAGCACTTCTGATGAGACCTCTGTAGTGTAGTTAATTGGTCCTGGTCTACGGAGGGTGATTCCTCCTTCACCACTCTCGATAACGACTTTGTTGTGCAATGATATGTATCCAATGTATCTATAATTTTTGATTGTTCCATGCTATTATATTATCTATTTTGGATGTTTAATGGGCTTTAATATGCTCTTTTATATTATTTTTGGGACTAACCTATTAACCGAAGGCCCGGTGCCAGTTTCTGTTTTTTGCCTATTTTAGTGTTTCGCAGAAAAGGAATATCAAACGGAACGAAACCTTCACGAGGATCATTCTTGGAACAAACACAATCCAGGAGACTTGGAGTGGAAGTCTGGAAGTCCACGAGGCGGCCACGAGGCAGGAGGGCGCGCCTAGGGGGTAGGCACGCCCCCACCCTCGTGGGCCCCACGGAGCTCCACTGACGTACTTCTTTTGCCTATATATACTCTTATACCCTAAAAACATCAGGGGAGCCACTGTCGGTGTCAAAACCGGCGAATCTCGGGTAGGGGGTCCTGAACTATGCGTCTAAGGTCGATGGTAACACGAGCCAGGGGACATGATGTTTTACCCAGGTTCGGGCCCTCTCTATGGAGGTAATACCCTACGTCCTGCTTGATTGATCTTGATGAATATGAGTATTACAAGAGTTGATCTACCACGAGATCATAATGGCTAAACCCTAGAGGTCTAGCTTGTATGGCTATGATAATGTCTGTCCTCCGGACTAAGTCCTCCGGTTTATATAGACACCGGGAGGATCTAGGGTTACACAAGGTCGGCTACAAAGAAAGGAATCCACATATTTGGTCGCCAAGCTTGCCTTCCATGCCAAGGAGAGTCCCATCCTGACATGGGTGCAGTCTTCGGTCTTCGTATATTCATAGCCCATCAGTTCGGCCCATGGCTAACAGGCCGGACGCCCGAGGACCCCTTAGTCCAGGACTCCCTTAGTAGCCCCTGAACCTGGCTTCAATGACAACGTATCCGACACGTAGATCTGTCTTCGGCATTGCAAGGCGGGTTCCTCCCTCTGAACTCCAAGATAGTCTTCAGACGTATTTGAACGTGTCCGGACCTGTAACACAACACCACACACAATCATAGAGAGAATATAATATTCCATGAGTCCAATCCGCTGACAACTTTTTTACAACATGACAGCACGTCTGCCCGGTCACTATATCAAACCGTTTTGCCTGCCATCCCGTGTTTCGAGATGCGATTTCCATTGGCACGTCTTGTCAAAGCAGAGATTGTGTCCCCTTATTGCGGGATCCTCATCAATACGGGCGTGGGTAACCCAACCGTGTCGTTTATACAACCCTTGGGAGTAGGCGAGCTTTAAGGCGAGTAGGAAGGCGTTTGACATTCGCAGCCTTTAAAAGGGTAGACGGATCCGTCCTCATTCACCCACGCCTTCTCCTTCCTCTGCCCATCCATTCTTGAGCTCCAGCGCCCAAGCTCTAGCTTCCCCCACCAAAGAAAGCACTCCAACCATGTCCAGATCTGGAGCTGGAGGCAAGTGGATGGCCTCCTCTGTTAAGAAGAAAGACATCAAGGAGCTCCGAGAGGCCGGATACCTGGCCAAGGAGATCGTTCACCGTCTCCCAGCCGAGGGACAGATCGTCCCTACCCCAGAGCCTCATGAGAGGGTTGTGTTTCTCACACATTTCGTCCACGGGCTGGGATTCCCTCTCCACCCGTTTGTCCGCGGACTGATGTTTTACTACGGGCTGTACTTCCATGAACTGGCCCCCAACTTTATCCTCAACATCTCGGCATTTATAGTCGTTTGCGAGGCCTTTCTCCATATCCCACCTCACTTCGGCCTAAGGGTGAATACCTTCAATGTAAAGCCAAAGGTGGTGAGAGGCCAACAAGCAGAGTGCGGATGTGCCATGGTGGGCAAGATGCCCAATGTCACATGGCCCGAAGGTTCCTTTGTGGAGACGGTGAAGGGGTGGCAGTTGGGGTGGTTCTACATCACTGATACGTCTCCGTCGTATCTATAATTTTTGATTGTTCCATGCCAATATTATACAACTTTCATATACTTTTAGCAACTTTTTATACTATTTTTTGGTACTAACATATTGATCCAGTGCCTAGTGCCAGTTCCTGTTTGTTGCATGTTTTTTGTTTCGCAGTAAATCCATATCAAACGGAGTCCAAACGGGATAAACACTGACGGATATTTTTTTTGGAATATATGTGATTTTTGGGAAGAAAAATCCACGTGAGACGATGCCCGAGGGGGCCACGAGGCAGGGGGCGCGCCCCAGGGGGCAGGTGCGCCCCTGACCCTCATGGCCACCCTGTAAGGCGGTTGGTGCCCTTATTTCGCCGCAAGAAAGCTAATATCCGGATAGAGGTCGTGTTAAAGTTTCAGCCCAATCGGAGTTACGGATCTCCGGGAATATAAGAAACGGTGAAAGGGTAGAATCTGAGAACGCAGAAACAGAGAGAGACAGAGAGAAAGATCCAATCTCGGAGGGGCTCTCGCCCCTCCCATGCCATCGAGGCCATGGACCAGTGGGGAAACCCTTCTACCATCTAGGGGGAATATCAAGGAAGAATAAGAGGGGGGGGGCTCTCTCCCCCTAGCTTCCGGTGGCACCGAAGTGCCACCAGGGGCCATCATCATCACTGCAATCTTCACCAACAACTTCACCGCCATCATCACCAACTCTTCCCCCTCTATGTAGCGGTGTAACCCCTCTTTTACCCACTGTAATCTCTACTTAAACATGGTGCTGAATGCTATATATTATTTCCCAATGATGTATGGCTATCCTATGATGTTTGAGTAGATCCGTTTTGTCCTATGGGTTATTTGATGGTCGTGATTGGTTTGAGTTGCATGTTTTATTATTGGTGCTGTCCTATGGTGCTGTTCGTGCCGCGCAAGCATGAGGGATTCCCGCTGTAGGGTTTGCAATATGTTCATGATTTGCTTATGGTGGGTGGCGTGAGTGACAGAAGCACAGACCCGAGTAAGTAGGTTGTTTGCATATGGGATAAAGAGGACTTGGTACTTTAATTCTATGGTTGGGTTTTACCTTAATGATCTTTAGTAGTTGCGGATGCTTGCTAGAGTTCCAATCATAAGTGCATATGATCCAAGTAGAGAAAGTATGTTAGCTTATGCCTCTCCCTCATATAAAATTGCAACAATGATTACCGATCTAGTTGTCGGTTGCCTAGGGACAAATAACTTTCTCGTAACAAAAAGCTCTCTACTAAAACTAATTTAGTTGTGTCTTTATCTAAACAGCCCCTACTTTTTATTTACATGCTCTCTATAACCTTGCAAACCTATCCAACAACACCTACAAAGTACTTCTAGTTTCATACTTGTTCTAGGTAAAGTGAACGTCAAGCGTGCGTAGAGTTGTATCGGTGGTCGATAGAACTTGAGGGAATATTTGTTCTGCCTTTAGCTCCTCGTTGGGTTCGACACTCTTACTTATCGAAAACTGTTGCGATCCCTTATACTTGTGGGTTATCAAGACCTTTTTCTGGCGCCGTTGCCGGGGAGTCATAGCGTGGGGTGAATATTCTCGTGTGTGCTTGTTTGCTTTATCACTAGGTAATTTTTATTTGCTGTTCTTAGTTGTTTTCTATCTTTAGTTATGGGTAGGAAACGAAAAATACCAAAAAAATTAGTTGTACCTACTGAACCAATGGTTGAAGAACCACTCAAAATCTATCACACTCCTGAAGCTTATTACTTGGATCATCTTCGATCCCTATGTGCTCGTGCTGAAACCCCAACTAGCTTAGTTGAGGGCAAATCCTTAGATGAGCATGCTTGTTATGTGCGACACCGTATATCTGAAAAAGGGAAATGTTTACTGGATCAAATTCATCATTTGCAATGCTATGCTTGGAATTTATGCGAAATATATGATTATACTTGTTGTTCTGAAGACCCTAAGAAACACCTTCCCTACCAATGTTTGTTTAGTGATAATGGAATCGTATCTTCTTATGCTAAGGGTGTTTATATTTACTATGATGTTCAAAAAATTGAAGATTTTGTTGCTTTTAGGGGTGCTTATGAAATTGCTTCTTTGATTGAAAGTATGATGCTACTCTCTACAAGTATGAAAATATTGCCATACTTGAATATTGTTATGATAATTATGCTTCTAATGCCTATGTTAAACCATATATCGAGGTCTCCTCCGCTGTCCAAGGAGAGACTAATATTCTGCAAGAGTCTGTGGAAGAAGAAATTGATGAAACTGTGAGCTCATTGGATGAAAAAGATGATGAGGAGAGCGAAGAACAAAAGGAGGAAGAGCGGATTAGCTACCCGTGCCCACCTTCTAATGAGAGTAACTCTTCAACTCATACATTGTTTAATTTACCTTTGTGCTTACCGAAGGATGATTGCTATGATGATTGTTATGATCCTGTTGATTCTCTTGGAATATCCCTTTTTGATGATGCTTGCTATGCTTTTGGCCAAGATGCCAATATGAATTATGCTTATGGAGATGAACTTGCTATAGTTCCTTATGTTAAACATGAAATTGTTCCTATTGCACCCACGCATGATAGTCCTATTATCTTTTTGAATTCTCCCGACTACACTATATCGGAGAAGTTTGCACTTAGTAAGGATTATATTGATGGGTTGTGTTTTACTATTACACATGATGATTTTGATGAATATAATATGCATGTGCTTGCTGATCCTACTTACAATTATTATGAGAGAGGAACTATATCTCCACCTCTCTATGTTTCCAACATGAAAAAATTGCAAGAAACTGTTTATACTATGCATTGGCCTTTACTATGTGTGCATGAATTGTTCTTTTATGACATGCCGATGCATAGGAAGAGAGTTAGACTTCGTTGTTGCATGATATATGCTACTTTGCGCTCACTACTAAATTACAAATCATTGTTAATTAAAATTGGCTTTGATATACCTTGGGATCCGGGTGGATTCATTACTTGAGCACTATATGCCTAGCTTAATGGCTTTAAAGAAAGCGCTGCCAGGGAGACAACCCGGAAGTTTTAGAGAGTCATTTATTTATTTTGTGTGATTTTATAAGGTTTAAAAATAAAAATAATGTGCCAAGATTTGCCTTTAGGATGTTTACTTTGCTTGTTGGTTTGTACGATGCAGGACAGAAACTTTGGCTGTAGTGCGCGATTTTACATTTTTTACTGGAACGTCAAACGGTTCAGAAACTTTTGCACTGTCTTTCTATACAAATTGTTTATTTTTCCTAATTTTGGTAGAATTATTGGAGTACCATAGGTATGGTGAATGTTCAGATTATTACAGACTGTTCTGTTTTAGTCAGATTCTGTTTTTGATGCATGGTTTGCTTGTTTTGATGAATCTATCGATTTAAATCAGTAGATTAAGCCATGAAAAAGTTATATTATAGTAGCTATAATTCAAAAACGAAATATTAATTGGTTTGCAACAGTACTTAGAGTAGTGATTTGCTTTATTATACTAATGGATCTTACCGAGTTTTCTGTTGAAGTTTTGTGTGGATGAAGTGTTCGATGATCGAGAAGGTCTCGATGTGAGAAGAAGGAAGAGAGGCAAGGGCTCAAGCTTGGGGATGCCCGAGGCATGCCAAGTAAATATTCAAGGAGACTGAAGAGTCTAAGCTTGGGGATGCCCCGGAAGGCATCCCCTCTTTCTTCAACAAGTATCGGTATGTTTTCGGATTCGTTTCATTCATGCGATATGTGCAATCTTGGAGCGTCTTTGCATTTAGTTTTCACTTTTATTTTATGCACCATGCTGGTATTAGATAGTCCTTGGTTGATTTATAGAATGCTCTATGCACTTCACTTATATCTTTTGAGTATGGCTTTATAGAATGCTTCATGTGCTTCACTTATATCATTTGAAGTTTGGATTGCCTGTTTCTCTTTACATAGAAAACCGCCATTTGTAGAATGCTCTTTTGCTTCACTTATATTTGTTAGAGCGCGGGCACATCTTTTGAAGAAAGAATTAAACTCTCTCGCTTCACTTATATCTATTTAGAGAGATAACAGGAACTGGTCATTCACATGGTTAGTCATAAAATCCTACATAAAACTTGTAGATCACTGAATATGATATGTTTGATTCCTTGCAATAGTTTTGCGATATAAAGATGGTGATATTAGAGTCATGCTAGTGGGTAGTTGTGGATTGTAGAAATACGTGTGTTGAGGTTTGTGATTTCCGTAGCATGCACGTATGGTGAACCGTTATGTGATGAAGTCGGAGCATGATATATTTATTGATTGTCTTCCTTATGAGTGGTGGTCGGGGACGAGCGATGGTCTTTTCCTACCAATCTATCCCCCTAGGAGCATGCACGTAGTACTTTGTTTCGATAGCTAATAGACTTTTGCAATAAGTATGTGAGTTCTTTATAACTAATGTTGAGTCCATGTATTATACGCACTCTCACCCTTCCATCATTGCTAGCCTCTTCGGTACCGTGCATTGCCCTCTCTCACCTCGAGAGTTGGTGCAAACTTCACAGGTGCATCCAAACCCCGTGATACGATGGGCTCTATCACACATAAGACTCCTTATATCTTCCTGAAAACAGCCACCATACCTACCTATCATGGCATTTCCATAGCCATTCTGAGATATATTGCCATGCAACTTCCATCATCATCATATACATGACTTGAGCATTTATTGTCATATTGCTTTGCATGATCGTAAGATAGCTAGCATGATGTTTTCATGGCTTGTCCGTTTTTTATGTCATTGCTACGCTAGATCATTGCACATCCCGGTACACCACCGGAGGCATTCATATAGAGTCATACTTTGTTCTAGACATCGAGTTGTAATATTGAGTTGTAAGTAAATAAAAGTGTGATGATCATCATTATTAGAACATTGTCCCATGTGAGGTTATCAAAATAAAAGAGGCCAAAGAAGCCCAAATAAAAAAAGAGGCCAAAGAAGCCCACCAAAAAAAAGAAAAAAAGAGAAAACAAAGAAAAATGAGAGAAAAAGAGAGAAGGGGCTATGTTACTATCCTCTTACCACACTTGTGCTTCAGAGTAGCACCATGTTCTTCATATAGAGAGTCTCTTGAGTTATCACTTTCATATACTAGTGGTAATTTTCATTATAGAACTTGGCTTGTATATTCCAATGATGGGCTTCCTCAAATGCCCGAGGTCTTCACGAGCAAGCAAGTTGGATGCACACCCACTTAGTTTCAGTTTGAGCTTTCATACACTTATAACTCTAGTGCATCCGTTGCATGGCAATCTCTACTCCTCGCATTGACATCAATTGATGGGCATCTCCATAGCCCATTGATTAGCCGCGTCGATGTGAGACTTTCTTCCTTTTTTCTTCTCCACACAACCTCCACCATCATATTCTATTCCACCTATAGTGCTATGTCCATGGCTCACGCTCATGTATTACGTGAAAGTTGAAAAGGTTTGAGAACGTCAAAAGTATGAAACCATTGCTTGGCTTGTCATCGGGGTTGTGCATGATTTGAATATTTTGTGTGGTGAAGATGGAGCATAGCCAGACCATATGATTTTGTAGGGATAACTTTCTTTGGCCATGTTATTTTGAAAATACATGATTGCTTTATTAGTATGCTTGAAGTATTACTGTCTTAATGTCAAAAGATATACTATTGCTTTGAATCTCTCGTGTCTTAATATTCATGCCATGATTAGATTACATGATCAAGATTATGCTAGGTAGCATTCCACATCAAAAATTATCTTTTTATCATTTACCTACTCAAGGACGAGCAGGAATTAAGCTTGGGGATGCTGATACGTCTCCGTCGTATCTATAATTTTTTATTGTTCCATGCCAATATTATACAACTTTCATATACTTTTGGCAACTTTTTATACTATTTTTTGGGACTAACATATTGATCCAGTGCCTAGTGCCAGTTCCTGTTTGTTGCATGTTTTTTGTTTCGCAGTAAATCCATATCAAACGGAGTCCAAACGGGATAAAAACTGACAAAGATTTTTTTTGGAATCTATGTGATTTTTGGGAAGAAAAATCCACGCGAGACGATGCCCGAAGGGGCCACGAGGCAGGGGGCGCACCCCAGACCCTCGTGGCCACCCCATAAGGCGGCTGGTGCCCTTCTTTCGCCGCAAGAAAGCTAATATCCGGATAGAGATTGTGTTAAAATTTCAGCCCAATCGGAGTTACGGATCTCCGGGAATATAAGAAACGGTGAAAGGCTAGAATCTGAGAACGCAGAAATAGAGAGAGATAGAGAGACAGATCCAATCTCGGAGGGGCTCTTGCCCCTCCCATGCCGTGGAGGCCATGGACCAGAGGGGAAACCCTTCTCCCATCTAGGGGGAAGGTCAAGGAAGAATAAGAAGAAGAAGAAGGGGGGGGGGGCTCTCCCCCTCGCTTCCGGTGGCACCGGAGTGCCACCGGGGGCCATCATCATCACCGCAATCTTCACCAACAACTTCACCGCCATCATCACCAACTCTTCCCCCCTCTATGCAGCGGTGTAACCCCTCTTTTACCCGTTGTAATCTCTACTTAAACATGGTGCTCAATGCTATATATTATTTCCCAATGATGTATGGCTATCCTATGATGTTTGAGTAGATCCGTTTTGTCCTATGGGTTATTTGATGATCGTGATTGGTTTGAGTTGCATGTTTTATTATTGGTGCTATCCTATGGTGCTCCCGCTTTAGGGTTTGCAATATGTTCATGATTTGCTTATGGTGGGTGGCGTGAGTGATAGAAGCACAGACCCGAGTAAGTAGGTTGTTTGCGTATGGGATAAAGAGGACTTGATACTTTAATGCTATGGTTGGATTTTACCTTAATGATATTTAGTAGTTGCGGATGCTTGCTAGAGTTCCAATCATAAGTGCATATGATACAAGTAGAGAAAGTATGTTAGCTTATGCCTCTCGCTCATATAAAATTGCAACAATGATTACCGGTCTAGTTGTCGGTTGCCTAGGGACAAATAACTTTCTTGTAACAAAAAGCTCTCTACTAAAACTAATTTACTTGTGTCTTTATCTAAACATCCCCTACTTTTTATTTACATGCTCTTTATTACCTTGCAAACCTATCCAACAACACCTACAAAGTCCTTCTAGTTTCATACTTGTTCTAGGTAAAGCGAACATCAAGCGTGCGTAGAGGTGTATCAGTGGTCGATAGAACTTGAGGGAATATTTGTTCTGCCTTTAGCTCCTCATTGGGTTCGACAGTCTTACTTATTGAAAACTTTTGCGATCCCCTATACTTGTGGGTTATCAATCACCGAGCCACGCGACACCAACTGGGCGGCGGCCCCCGAATTCTAATCCGGAGTTCCGATGCGGCTCAGCTCCTGGCAAGAGAAGGGCCTATCCCGGGGTTCTTCAAACAAGCTAGCTGGGCTCCAGACGTGCGTCCAGAACATGATAACCAAGAGAATCAAACTTGTCAACGTGATCCGGGTTATGCTCATTCATTGGATCCTTCCGTGCCAACGCCGGACTTGCTATTTGTGGGAGTTCGATCCGGCCAAGCACTAGACGCTGCTAGAGCTCTTCGGCACGACGCACGAAGACATCTGAAAGTGCTCTTCAAGGCCGGCGAGACACCACCGCCTACGACTGAGGATCACGGGCTTAGCTTAAAACGCCAGGCTAATTCAGTAAGTTCTTTCATGTTTTCAAGGTATAGCCTTTACTGGCATATTTAGGGAAGGAGTCTAAGCCTTCCTATCAATTTTTTAGGCCTGGATCGACGTAGCAGGGCGGATTAACTCTCCGGCTCCGCTACCCGAAGACCAAGAAACCCCACTTCTGATGAAGATGCTGTTTCTGGCGCCTTATGATGTGCCGGAGAAGAAGGCCAAGAAAACGGCCAAGGGGGTCCCGGAGTGGCCTTCGCCAAAAAGGTGCTTCGGACCTGACGTCCGAAGACGAGACTCACTCTTCGGCCGCCGAATACGAGGAGGTGGAGGAAGAAAGTGACTCCCCCTGAGGGGGGAAGGAAGAAAAGGGGGGCCTCCCAAAATTTGGAGGCGAAGGCGCCCAAGAGGGGGAATGGCTCCCTTGTGGATAACTCCGCGTGGGATGTCGATAGCAGTCCGGAGAGAATGCCCCAGACCAAGCCTCGGGCCACCTCGTAAGTACCAAAACCTTATGCATGTCCAAATGCCTAGCCTTTCCATTTTGTAATATTAATATGTTTAAATTATGCCATCGCAGTCCGGCCCGCGACAGCTCCTTGCGATCCTCGACAGAGGGTTCGCTAGATTCAAAGGAGATGGCCAGCGTGTCACCGCTGCCCGCTCACTCCCCCAAGTCCAAGGACGACGTGGAGGTGTTGTCCCGAAGGACTTTCCCGGGCCGGGGAGAGGCTCAGGAGGCGCCAAAAGGCGATGCCTCCGTCGCCGGACACCAGCGGGAGTCGATCCCCATGGAGAGTGGTGGTGAGGAGGGCCGTGTTCAGTCCGGCCCTCTGCCGGACTCGATTCCGGAGACCGATGTGGCTCCCGAATCCGGCACGCAACCTCCTTCAAAAGAAGGGGGTATGCATATTCCGCCGATGACCCATGTCCAACCTGGGGCAGCGGATAATCTACTGGAAGCGCTGCGAGGCGCTTCCATTGTGGATGAGCACCATGTCCTTATGGACACGGTAATCGAGAAGGTTTAGTCCGCCAAAAGCGGACTGACCGAAGCCTGCGCTAGCCTTTTAATAGGCTTTGAGGTAAGTAATGTAATTGTAGAAAGGATATGACAGTGTAGACAGTAGCCCCTGATGCTCTGTTTGGTGTTCAGAAAAAAACCCGAACAGAGGATCAAAAGAATTTTCGCAGGAGTCTAACATAACATGTCTATGTGAATAAGCAGGCGTCGCTGCTGGCTGCTGCCGCTCATACTGCGGAGGTCTCCGGCCTGAAGCAGAGCCTGGAGCAGGCTGAAGAAGAGCTCGGCCTCATGAAGAAGCAGCTGGAGGACAACCAAGGTATGCAGTGACCTGCGTGTATATTTAGGAAGGATGAATGTTTCGTGCTGACTAAAGTGTCATGAATTTTATTAGGGGCCACGACCAAGGTGGCGGCCCTCAAGAAGGCGTTAGCCGAGGCCGAGGACAAAGCGGCCAAGGAGTGCGCAACGCGCGAGAAACACGAGGCCCGGGTTAGCGAGGTCCAGCAAGAGCTCCAGGACGCCGTTAAGAAGTACGAGTCCTTGGAGCGTGATTCCAAGACGCAAGCGTCTGAACTTGCGAAGGCCCGCCAGAGCGCACAAGAGGCTCGAGCTGAGGCCCAGAGCATGCTTTAGGAAATCCAAGCGGCCAAGAAGATCGCGGCGGGTAAGGCTTTCATTATGCAAAGCAAGTCTGTGAATGAAACATTCCTTTTACTTACCCAAATTTGGAGCTCTCCGGGGGCGTTTATGAATTTGCCGCGTAGCGTATCAGATGCTGCTGAGTTCTATCGAGCCGAAGAAGGGAGTTCTATGGAGAAGTTGTTCTGGTCTCAATATCTTGGACCAGAACATCCAGTGCCCTTCAGCGACCAGCTGAAACAGCTGGTCGAGCTGTACAAGGCGACCGAGCTAGCCATGAAGGACCTGATAGTCTGACTATGGCCTGCCGCGCCGATACCCAGTAGCTACTTCAGACTTGTGAAGCGGCTTGTTAGTGCCTACCCACTGCTTGAGGTCATAAAGCGGTCAGTCTGTATTGAAGGTGCACGGATGGCCTTTGCCCGTGTCAAGATGCACTAGGCGAAGATGGATGCCAAGAAGCTGATGACCGAGGGGCCGCCTAAGGGCAAGGAGCACCGCCGACCCGAGTTATATTTTGATGGTGTCCTGGAGGGATCCCGCCTCATGGTGGAGCAATGTGTGAAGGATGTTATATTCCCATGGAAACATTCGTATTATCCTGTCCTGTAACATGAAACAATGATGTTATGCAATATAATGCTTGTTATGTTTTAATTTTTTCCTCCTGTGCGGCCGTGTTGTATGAAATATGAGGGTTGGCCAGTCATCGACTTCTGCCCCCACGTAGGTAGTACGGGGGTGTTCGAGATGGAATCTAAACAATCTTGATCCAATTATATGGTCCTTGAAGGAGTTGTTTAGCGCAACGAACCAGGCAACCAGATATGCGGCTTGAACACCCTCACTTATCCATAGGAGTTTTATAATAAAAACATGGGCGCAGCCCCTAGTATCCGAACTAGAGTGCTATAAGCGTCTGATCAGGAAGTACCGATCCTTCGCGTAATGCGGAAGAAACCTCCAACGATTTGCATCCTCCGAATAGCTGACCGACTCTCGCCGCATCATGACAGTCAGTTTTCGGCTTTCTCTACTGAGGTGCTCCTTTGGATAAACCAAGGCACAATCGTAGTAGTTCTCCCTTTACTACCTTAGCTGATGTAGCGGAACGTAAGGTAGCAAGCACAGGAGCCAGGCAACCCAACTATTGACCGAAGACATGATTTAGAGCCAATGCATATAATGCTAAATTCGGGGTGCCGGACTATACTTATTAAAAGTGTTCGGACTTTTGTTGCCGTAGTGTGGGGTGCTGTGCAGCCCCTGGCGAACATGAAACGTACCAGAGTGTACGGGTGCTATCTGACAACATTACCCACAAAAGGGAACGAAAGGGGAGAAAAAGGAGAAATAAAACATAAAAAGTGGAAATGTAAAAAGCTAGGGTCCTAAAGCTCCAGCCGCAAATTGTTCTCATTGTAATTTAATTAGTACAGCAAGGCACATTGATACAGGTAGTGCGATAAGCAACAGGCTATTTGACATGCCGAAACCAAGGGAGAGCTGCATGTGGGTCCTGAAAAATAGGTAGATTTATCGTTAACGGAATCACCTAAAAACTCCCCCATATGTCTGCGTTTCTCGCCGTCTTGGTGTGTTTATCCTTCAAGAGGACCGATGACCAGACCACCAGATGGGGCCTGTGGGATTGAGACCTGCAAAGGAAACAAGTAAAAGTGAAAGTATGTGTGTATGCGATGTCGGTTGAGCCGTACTATGGACTACAAGCTAGCTATGCCTCCATCGATGCCCATGGGATTTTGAGTGCATAGTTATGTACGCGCGACACGAATGCCACCACTTTATCGGGACTGAGACAGAGGCCGGATTGCTAGTCGAGCTCCTGACGAGCCGAGCTCTCCTGCTGCAGAGTATTTTGGACCCTCTTAACGGTGTCCGTGAGCTCGGCAGCCGAATTAACGTTCTGCTTGGGAAGGCCGCTCTGTACTTCTGCTGCTAAGGAAGCTGTGTGCTCTTATGTACGGAGGGAGCGTTCCGTATTTCCATTGACCGTTATGATGCCGCGTGGACCGGGCATCTTGAGCTTGAGATAAGCATAGTGTGGTACTGCGTTGAATCGAGCAAACCTAGTTCGTCTGAGCAGTGCGTGATAGCTGCTGTGGAAGGGGACGATATCGAAGATTAACTCCTCGCTTCGGAAGTTGTCCGGAGATCCGAAGACAACCTCTAGTGTGATTGAGACCGTACAACGGGCCTCTACACCCGGTATGACTCCTTTGAAGGTAGTCCTGGTGGGCTTGATCCGTGATGGGTTAATGCCCATTTTTCGCGCTGTATCCTGATAGAGCAGATTGAGGCTGCTACCTCCGTTCATAAGGACGCGAGTCAGGTGGAACCCATCAATTATTGGGTCTAGGACCAGTGCGGCTGATCCACCGTGACAGGTATTGGTCGGATGATCCCGGTGATCAAAAGTGATCGGGCACGACGACCATGGATTAAATTTTGGGGCGACTGGCTCTATCGCGTAGACATCCCTGAGCGCACGCTTGCGCTCCCTCTTGGGGATGTGGGTAGCGTATATCATGTTCACCGTTTTGACCTGAGGGCGAAACTTCTTCTGTCCCCCTTTGTTCGGTTGCCGGGGCTCTTCGTCATCGTCCTCGCTTTGCGAGCCCTTTTCCCTGTTCTCGACATTTAATTTGTCGGCCTGTTTAGAAACCCAGCAATCTCTATTTGTATGATTGGGTGGTTTGTCCGGGGTGCCATGAATCTGGCACGGACGATCAAGTATGCGGTCAAGCTGGATGGGCCTGAATTGTTCTTTTGGAACGGCTTCTTTCGCTGACCGGACTTAGAGCCACTGAATCCGGCATTGACCGCCATATCCTTGGTGTTATCACTGTTGTTTCGACGCTTGTATCTGTTGCGTCGAGACCTGTCTTTGTTATTTTTAACTTCAGGGGTGCCGGCGTCGCTTGCATTGTTTTTGCTACGGGCCAACCAACTGTCCTCGCCAGCACAAAAGCGAGTCATGAGTGCCATGAGGGCCGCCATGGATTTTGGCTTTTCTTGGCCGAGGTGGCGAGCGAGCCATTCGTCGCGGATGCTGTGTTTGAAGGCTACTAGGGCTTCAGCATCCGGACAATCGATGATTTGGTTCTTTTTAGTTAAGAACCTAGTCCAGAATTTCCTGGCAGACTCTTCGGGCTGTTGAACTATATGGTTTAAGTCATCAGCGTCCGGAGGTCGAACATATGTACCTTGGAAGTTATCGAGGAAGGCTTCTTCCAAGTCCTCCCAGCTGCCAATAGAATTTTTAGGCAGGTTGTTTAACCAGTGCCGAGCTGGCCCCTTGAGTTTTAAAGAGAGGTATTTGATGGCGTGGAGGTCATCGTCGCGGGCCATATGAATGTGGAGAATGAAGTCTTCTATCCACACCACGGGGTCCGTGGTTCCATCGTATGATTCTATATTCATGGGTTTGAACCCTTCCAGGAGTTCATGATCCATGACCTCATCAGTGGAGCAATGAGGGTGTGCGGCGCGTCTGTATCGGGCCGTATCACGACGTAGCTCTGATGGAGTCCGTCTGCAGTTTTCAGCCTGTGCATGACTAATTTTGTCATGTCCGAATAGGTGGCCGTCGTCGCGTGTCGAGGCACGTCCCTGTGATCCGTAGATTGATCTGGTATGTCCTGCTTTATTTTTCAGGTTTTGCCGGAGGTCATATGTATGGCCGTGGGCTAATTTACCCCTACCTGTGCGATGAGGCGGGGCGCTGGTGTTCCGCGTGAGTTGCCATTTTATCCCAACCACGTGGTGGTCGGTCAGCCGCATTGTACGATGGTGGTATGTATTCCGGCGCCTCCTCGTCAAACTGAGGTAGCAATTTTCGCTTTGGGTAACTTTTGGTTGGGCGTGTGAGGCCCTATTCTTCAACTGCTAGGACATCGGTCCATTTATCATTGAGCAGATCTTGGTCAGCTTGAAGCTGCTACTGCTTCTTTTTCAGGCTCCTTGCAGTGGCTATTAGCTGTCGCTTGAAGCGCTCCTTCTCAAGAGGTTCCTCAGGCATGATGAAATCGTCGGTGTCGAGGCTCACCTCATCCTCGGAGAGCGAAAGATAAATTCTGTCCTCTGAGTCTTCGTGCGTGGCCTGTTTACCAGGGCTAACCTGCCCATCTTCCTGTTCATCTTGTTCATTAGCTGTTTCAACGGGGTCTTTGTTGTCTTCGGCACCTTCTGGAGTGGTATCTACTCCTGTGCCGGTGTTGCTGTCTTTACAGCGGTGTGACTTAGAGCAGCGCTGCTGATGTCGGCACTTGGATTGTATCTCAGAAGGTTTATCCTTAGCTGGATCTTCCTTGTCATCGCCGCTGTTCTCCTTTGGTGCATCCACCATGTATGCATCATACGAGGAAGTGGCCGTCCAGCGTCCGATGAACAGCGGGTTTTGGGCCTCTTCTTCTCCGGCATCGTCGTCCATACCGTCGATGTCCTCGGAGTCGTAATCAAGTGTGTCGGTCAAATCCTCGACCGTAGCTATGAAGTGGGTGACGGGTGGGAAGCGAAATTCTCCACCGTCAGCCCCTAGTTCGGACCGGATAGAGTTTGGCTGTGAGTCCTCCGTCCAGGAGTGGTTTTTTAATGAGTTTAGCATGTCGCCCAAAGGCGAGTGGCGAAAGGTGTCTGCGGCGCTGAATTCGAAGATCGATAAACGATCTAGTTCGGTGTCTGCAGGCTCACATGGTTCGGAACTTACGGTCAGAGACGATTCCGGAGTTCCGGTGGCACAGGTATCGTGTGAGATCAAGTTTTTGTGCAGCTCCAACGCCGGGGAATCTATGGCCTCCATGGTGGGGTTGAGCTTCCCGTCCTTGGATGACGCAGTCTGCTCCGGATCTAAGGCCAGAGCGGTTACGGGAGCTGTCTCATGGGTGCAGTCCGATGAAAGATTTAGGCCATGTCTCTCGGGGTGACCAGGAGTGGTAGCCGCGGTATCGTATCCGGCGAAGATCAAGTCTCCACGGATGTCCGCAACGTAGTTCAAGCTCCCAAATCTAACCTGATGGCTAGGGGCATAGCTTTCGATCTGCTCCAGATGGCCAAACGAATTGGCCCGCAGTGCAAAGCCACCAAACACAAAGATTTGTCCGGGGAGGAAAGTTTCTCCTTGGACAACGTCATTATTGACGATTGAAGGAGCCATCAAACCTTTTGGCAACAGCACAGTGGAACTCTCAATGAAAGCACCAATGTCGGTGTCAAAACCGGCGGATCACGGGTAGGGGGTCCCGAACTGTGCATCTAAGGTTGATGGTAACAAGAGACAGGAGACACGATGTTTTCCCCAGGTTCGGGCCCTCTCTATGGAGGTAATACCCTACGTCCTTCTTGATTGATCTTGATGAATATGAGTATTACAAGAGTTGATCTACCTCGAGATCGTAATGGCTAAACCCTAGCGGTCTAGCTTGTATGGCTATGATAATGTCAGTCCTCCGGTTTATATAGACACCGGGAGGATCTAGGGTTACACAAGGTCGGTTACAAATAAGGGAATCCACATATTTGGTCTCCAAGATTGCCTTCCACGCCAAGGAGAGTCTCATCCGGACATGGGTGCAGTCTTCGGTCTTCGTATCTTCACAGCCCATCAGTCCGGCCCATGGCTAATAGGCCGGACGCCCAAGGACCCCTTAGTCCAGGACTCCCTCAGCCACAAAACCACTTTTCCACCGCCGCAACCTTCTGTACCCGTGAGATCCCATCTGGGGCCTTTTCTGGCGTTCTGCCGGAGGGGGAATCAATCACGAAGGGCTTCTACATCAACATCATAGCCTCTTCGATGATGTGTGAGTAGTTTACCATAGACCTTCGGGTCGATAGTTATTAGCTAGATGGCTTCTTCTCTCTCTTTGGTTCTCAATACAAAGTTCTCCGCGATGTTCTTGGACATTTATTCGATGTAATACTTTTTGCGGTGTGTTTGTCGAGATTCGATGAATTGTGGATTTATGATCAAGTTTATCTATGAATAATGTTTGGTTCTTCTCTAAATTCTTATATGCATGATTTGATATCTTTGCGAGTCTCTTCGAATTATCGGTTTAGTTTGGCCTACTAGATTGATCTTTCTTGCAATGGGAGAAGTGCTTAGCTTTGGGTTCAATCTTGCGGTGTCCTTTCCCAGTGACAGTAGGGGTAGCAAGGCTCGTATTGTATTGTTGCCATCGAGGATAAAAAGATGGGGTTTATATCATATTTCTTGAGTTTATCCCTCTACATCATGTCATCCTGCTTAATGCATTACTCTGTTCTTATGAACTTAATACTCTAGATGCATGCTGGATAGCGGTCGATGTGTGGAGTAATAGTAGTAGATGTAGAATCGTTTCAGTCTACTTAACACGGACGTGATGCCTATATTCACGATCATTGCCTAGATATTCTCATAACTATGCACTCTTCTATCAATTGCTCGGCAGTAATTTGTTCACCCACCGTAATACATGCTATCATGAGAGAAGCCACTAGTGAAACCTATGGCCCCTGGGTCTCTTTCTTATTATATTGCATCTCTTTTTATTTACATCGCATCTCGTTTACTATTTTGCAATCTTTACTTTCCAATGTATACAACAAAAATACCAAAAATATTTATCTTACTATCTTTATCAGATCTCACTTTCACAAGTGACTGTGAAGGGATTGACAACCCCTTTATCGCGTTGGTTGCAAGGTTCTTGATTGTTTGTGCAGGTACTAGGTGACTCGTGTGTTGTCTCCTACTGGATTGATACCTTGGTTCTCAAAAACTGAGGGAAATACTTACGCTACTTTCTTGCACCACCCTTTCCTCTTCAAGGGAAAACCAACGCATGCTCAAGAGGTATCAAGAAGGATTTCTGGTGCCGTTGCCGGGGAGATCTACGCTCAAGTCAAGACATACCAAGTACCCATCATAAACTCTTCTCCCTCGCATTACATTATTTGTCATTCGCCTCTTGTTTTCCTCTCCCCCACTTCTAAAACGATTTTCGAAAACCATTTGCCTTCTCTCGTTGTCCTCTTGTTTGCTTAAGCTTGCCTTTCTATTGCTATGGCTGAACCAAAAGGGGCTAAGGGTTTCCCGGGTTTAATACCTTGGATAATCCCTCTATCATTTCTAAGCTCATAAATAAAGATGCTATGGAAAGACCTACCGGGGTTATCAATGAGAGTTTAAATAATTTTGATGAAGATGACCCCAGAATTTTTTGTTATTTGCTAGATGAATCTTTGAAAGATGCTTGGGATAGGCTGTTAAGGATCCGAGCCCGCTATGTACCCCAATATCAAATTGAGATATACTTAAAAAGCTTTTATGTTGTCTTACCCTCTTCTTTTAAGCAAGTTTTAGTTTCTATTTTTTAGAAGGTTTTCTTGAGGGGGATGCCATCGATACATATGAAAAGATGAAAGCTATATTTGGGCACCCCATGAGTGAAAAAGTTGAATCCTCCTCTGTTTTGTGTTTTTATCAGAATGAAATTATCAAAGAAATGAAGGCTAGCTTAGATGCAAATTTTCGTAGTGTGCTTAATATTTATTATACCATTAATGGCCACATGCTTTCACAAAATGGGAAGATAAGTGCTTTAGATAAGAAAGTCTCTCTTTATCACCAAAAGGGAAAAGATGACAATACCTAGATCTATTCTTGCTTTTATGCCTAGCTAGGGGCGTTAATTGATAGCGCTTGTTGGGAGGCAACCAATTTTATTTTTGTTCTTTAATTTTTGTTCCTATTTAGTAATAAATAATTTATCTAGCCTCTGTTATGATTGTGTTTTTTATGTTTTAATTAGTGTTTGTGCCAAGTAAAGCCTTTAGGATCTTGTTGGGTGATTGTTGTTTGATATTGCTGATTAAAACAGAAAGTATGTGCTCATGAAAATAATTTTAGTTTCTTACCAGAGAGCGATAAAATACCAATTCCCACTGCAGTAGATCAATATAAAAATTATTTAGGTCCTCTAATTTTTCAGAATTTTTGGAGTTATAGAAGTATTCGAAACCTCCAGATTGCTACAGACTGTTCTGTTCTGACAGATTCTATTTTTCGTGTGTTGTTTACTTATTTTCATGAATCTATGGGTAGTATCGGGGGGGGGGGGGGGGGGGAATGAACCGTAGAGAAGTTGGAATATAGCAGTTTTAACAACAATATAAATAAAGAATGAGTTAATTACAGTACATTAAAGTGGTGGTTTGTTTTCTTATACTAACAGAGCTCATGAGATTTTCTGTTAAGTTTTGTGTTGTGAAGTTTTCAAGTTTTTGGGTAAAGATTTGATGGATTTTGGAATAAGGAGTGGCAAGAGCCTAATATTGGGGATTCCCAAGGCACCCCAAGGTAAAATTCAAGGACAACCAAAATCCTAAGCTTGGGGATGCCCCAGAAGGCATCCCCGCTTTCGTCTTCGTCTATCGGTAACTTTACTTGAGGCTATATTTTTATTCACCACATGATATGTGTTTTGCTTGGAGCGTCTTGTATGATTTGAGTCTTTGCTTTTTAGTGTACCACAATCATCCTTGCTGTACACACCTTTTGGGAGAGACACACATGAATAGGAATTTATTAGAATTCTCTATGTGCTTCACTTATATCTTTTGAGCTAGATAATTTTGCTCTAGTACTTCACTTATATATTTTTAGAGCACGGTGGTGGTTTTATTTTATAGAAATTATTGATCTCGCATGCTTCACTTATATTATTTTGAGAGTCTTTTAGAACAGCATTGTAATTTTCTTTGGTTATAAAATTAGTCCTAATATGATGGGCATTCAAGATGGGTATAATAAAAACTTTCATATAGAGGGCATCGAATACTATGAGAAGTTTGATACTTGATGATTGTTTTGAGATATAAAGATGGTGATATTAGAGTCGTGCTAGTTCAGTAATTGTGAAATTGAGAAATACTTGTGTTGAGGTTTGCAAGTCCCGCAGCATGCACGTATGGTAACCGTTGTGTGACAAATTTGAAGCATGAGGTGTTTCTTTGATTGCCTTCCTTATGAGTGGCGGTCGGGGACGAGCGATGGTCTTTTCCTACCAATCGAACCCCCTAGGAGCATGCGCGTAGTGCTTGGTTTGATGACTTGTAGATTTTTGCAATAAGTATGTGAGTTCTTTATGACTAATGTTGAGTCCATGGATTATACGCACTCTCACCCTTCCACCATTGCTAGCCTCTCTTGTACCGCACAACTTTCGCCGGTACCATAAACCCATCATTTACCTTCCTCAAAACAGGCACCATACCTACCTATTATGGCCTTTCCATAGCCATTCCGAGATATATTGCCATGAAACTTTCCACCGTTCCATTTATTATGACACACTTCATCGTAGTCATATTTCTTTGCATGATCATGTAATTGACATCGTATTTGTGGCATGGCTGCTATTCATAATTTTTCATACATGTCACTCTTGATTCATTGCACATCCCGGTACACCACCGGAGGCATCTACATAGAGTCATATTTTGTTCTAAGTATCGAGTTGTAATTCTTGAGTTGTAAGTAAATAAAAGTGTGATGATATTCATTATTAGATCATTGTCCCATGTGAGGAAAGGATGATGGATACTATGGTTCCCCCACAAGTCGGGATGAGACTCCGGACGAAAAAAAGAGGCCGTAAAAAAGAGAAGGCCCAAACAAAAAATGAGAGAAAAAGAGAGAAGGGGAAATGTTACTATCCTTTTTCCACACTTGTGCTTCAAAGTAGCACCATGATCTTCATGATAGAGAGTCTCTTATGTTGTCACTTTCATATACTAGTGGGAAATTTTCATTATAGAACTTGGCTTGTATATTCGAATGATGGGCTTCCTCAAATTGCCCTAGGTCTTCGTGAGCAAGCAAGTTGGATGCACACCCACTTAGTTACTTTTGTTGAGCTTTCATACACTTATAGCTCTAGTGCATCCGTTGCATGGAAATCCCTACTCACTCACATTGATATCTATTGATGGGCATTTCCATAGCCCATTGGTACGCCTAGTTGATGTGAGACTATCTTCCTCTTTTTTTTGTTTTCTCCACAAGCACCATTCTATTCCACCTATAGTGCTATGTCCATGGCTCGTGCTCATATATTGCGTGAAAATTGAAAAAGGTTGAGAATACTAAAGTATGAAACAATTGCTTGGATTGTCATTGGGGTTGTGCATGATTGGAGCATTTTGTGTGACGAAAATGAAGCATAGCCAAACTATATGATTTTTTAGGGATGAGCTTTCTTTGGCTATGCTATTTTGAGAAGACATAATTGCTTGGTTAGTATGCTTGAAGTATTATTATTTTTATGTCAATATTAAACTTTTGTTTGGAATCTTTCGGATCTGAACATTCATGCCACAATAAAGAAAATTACATTGAAAATTATGTTAGGTAGCATTCCACATGAAAAATTCTGTTTTTATCATTTACTACTCAAGGACGACCATGAATTAAGCTTGGGGATGCTTGATACGTCTCCAACGTATCTATAATTTTTAATTGTTCCATGCTATTATATTATCTATTTTGGATGTTTAATGGGCTTTAATATGCTCTTTTATATTATTTTTTGGACTAACCTATTAACCGAAGGCCCAGTGCAAGTTTCTGTTTTTTTGCCTATTGTAGTGTTTTGCAGAAAAGGAATATCAAACGGAATCCAAACGGAATGAAACCTTCACGAGGATCTTTCTTGGAACAAACGCAATCCAGGAGACTTGGAGTGAAAGTCTGGAAGTCCGCGAGGTGGCCACGAGGCAGGAGGGCGCGCCCGGGGGGTAGGCACGCCCCCACCCTCGTGGGCCCCACGGAGCTCCACCGACGTACTTCTTTCGCCTATATATACTCTTATACCCTAAAAACATCAGGGGGAGCCATGAAACCACTTTTCCACCGCCGCAACCTTCTGTACCTGTGAGATCCCATCTGGGGCCTTTTCCGGCGATCTACCGGAGGGGGGAATCGATCATAGAGGGCTTGTACATCAACACCATAGCCTCTCCGATGATGTGTGAGTAGTTTACCACAGACCTTCAGGTCGATAGTTATTAGCTAGATGGCTTCTTCTCTCTCTTTGGTTCTCAATACAAAGTTCACCTCCATGTTCTTGGAGATCTATTCGATATAATACTTTTTGCGGTGTGTTTGCCGAGATCCGATGAATTGTGGATTTATGATCAAGTTTATCTATGAATAATATTTGGTTCTTCTCGATATGAATTGTTGTCTCCTACTGGATTAATACCTTGGTTCTAAAAAACTAAGGGAAATACTTATGCTACTTTGCTGCATCACCCTTTCCTCTTCAAAGGAAAACCAACGCATGCTCAAGAGGTAGCATGCAAAACATCAAGAGTAAACCCTCGAGGGTGATTCCTCCAAGTTCACCTTGACGGTTACATCAAGTGGAATCCATCAAGGGTGATTCCTCGGATTTCCCCTTGGTGTTATGGACACTGATGACCCACAAGTATAGCGGATCAATCGTAGTCCTTTCGATAAGAGTGTCGAAGCCAACGAGGAGCAGAAGGAAATGACAAGTGGTTTTCAGCAAGGTATTCTCTGCAAGCATTGAAATTATCGGTAACAGATAGTTTGGTAGCAAGGTAATTCGTAACGGGTAACAAGTAACAAGTGTAACAAAGGTGCAACAAGGTGGCCCAATCCTTTTTATAGCAAAGGACAAGCCTGGACGAACTCTTATATAAAGAAAAGCTCTCCTGAGGACACATGGGAATTATCATCAAGTTAGTTTTCATCATGCTCATATGATTCGCATTCGCTACTTTGATAATTTGATATGTGGGTGGACCGGTGCTTGGGTGCTGGCCTTAGTTGGACAAGCCTCCCACTTATGATTAACCCGTCTTGCAAGCATCCGCAACTATGAAAGAAGAATTAAGAGAAATCTAACCATAGCATCAAACATGTGGATCCAAATCAGCCCCTTACGAAGCAACACATAAACTAGGGTTTAAGTTCTTTCACTCTAACAACCCATCATCTACTTGCTACTTCCCAATGCCTTCCCCTAGGCCCAAATCATGGTGAAGTGTCATGTAGTCGATGTTCACATAACAACACTAGAGGAAAGACAACATACATCTCATCAAAATATCGAACAAATACCAAATTCACATGATTACTTATAACAAGACTTCTCCCATGTCCTCGAGAACAATAGTAACTACTCACAAAGCATGTTTAGGTTCATGATCAGAGTTGTATTGAATATCATTAAGGATCTGAACATATGATCTTCCACCAAATAAACCAACTAGCATGAACTACAAGGAGTAATCAACACTACTAGCAACCGATAGGTACCAATCTGAGGTTTTGAGACAAAGATTGAATACAAGAGATGAACTAGGGTTTGAGATGAGATGGTGCCGGTGAAGATGTTGATGAACTCCCACGATGAGAGGATCGTTGGTGATGATGATGGCTTCGATTTCCCCTCCCGGAGGGAAGTTTCCCCGGCGGAATAGCTCCGCCAGAGACCTAGATTGCTTCTGCCCAGGTTCCGCCTCGAGACGGTGGCGCTTCGTCCCAAAAGTCTTCTCTTTATTTTTTCTAGGTCAAAACCCTTCATATAGCAGAAGATGGGCACCGGAGGCTGACCAGGGGGCCCATAAGCTCAGGGGGTGCACCCCTAGGCTTGTGGCCACTGGTGGGTCCCCTCTTGGTAGTTCTTCGCCCAATATTTTTTTATATATTCCAAAACAATTCTCCGTAAAGTTTTAGGACATTTGGAGTGTGCAGAATAGGGATCTCAGATTTACTCATTTCTGGTCCAGAATTCCAACTGCCGACATTCTCCCTCTTCATGTGAATCTTGCAAAATAAGGGAGAAAAGGCATGAGAATTATATTATAAAGTGTAATAATTGTCCATAATGCAATAAATATCAACATAAAAATATGATGCAAAATGATCATATCAACTCCCCCAAACTTAGACCCCGCTTGTCCTCAAGTGAAAGCCGAAATCGATAATCATGACCACATGTTTAGATATAGAGGTGTCGATAAAAGAAAATATAGACATGAGGGCATCATGATCATCTTTAGAATAGCAATATATTGTCATATAACTTCTCATGCTAAAGTGATAATTCTTTCACAAGGTAAAGTATGAACCATAAACTTCATTCAAAACTAACAAACTATGATCTCAGTCATTGATGCAATTGCAGTTTGTCATAATGTCAGAAAGAGTCGATGTAAGAGCTTTTATTTAGCAAGTTCACATACTCAACCATCATTTAGTCTTTCACAATTGCTAACACTCATGCGATATTTATGAGATCAAAGCTTCAGTCACACACATAGAAAGATAGGGGCTTATAATTTCTCCTCCCAACCATTTACCTCAAGGGTAATGTCAACAATAATAAATCATGATCACCTACACCCGACTCGGATGTGTGTGTCTAGATCTTTCCCAACACATGATGCTTGCCAAAAAAAGAGAAAAATAAAAGGGAATGGTGAAGATCACCATGACTCTTGCAAAAAGGTAGGTAATTAAAATAAAATATAGGCCCTCCGCGGAGGGAAGCAGAGGTTGTCAGTCCCTTTTTATTTGGATGCACAAAATTTTAATACGAAGGAACGTCACTTTATATTGCCACTTGTGAGACTGATGACCCACAAGTATAGGGGATCTATCGTAGTCCTTTAAATAAGTAAGAGTGTCAAATCCAACGAGGAGCACAAGGAAATGATAAGCGGTTTTCAGCAAGGTGTTCTCTGCAAGTACTGAAATAAGTGGTAACAGATAGTTTTGTGATAGGATAAATTGTAACGGGAAACAAGTAACAAAAGTAAATAAAGTGCAGCAAGGTGGCCCAATCCTTTTGTAGCAAAGGACAAGCCGGAACAAACTCTTATAATAGGAAAAGCGCTCCCGAGGACACATGGGAATATCGTCAAGCTAGTTTTCATCACGTTCATATGATTCGCGTTCGATACTTTGATAATTTGATATGTGGGTGGACCGGTGTTTGGGTGCTGTTCTTACTTGAACAAGCATCCCACTTATGATTAACCTCTATTGCAAGAATCCACAACTACAACAAAAGTATTAAGGTAAACCTAACCATAGCATGAAACATGTGGATCCAAATCAGCCCCTTACAAAGCAACACATAAACTAGGGTTTAAGCTTCTGTCACTCTAGCAACCCATCATCTACTTATTACTTCCCAATGCCTTCCTCTAGGACCAAATAATGGTGAAGTGTTATGTAGTCGACGTTCACATAACACCACTAGAGGCTAGACAACATACATCTTATCAAAATATCAAACGAATATCAAATTCACATGACTACTAATAGCAAGACTTCTCCCTTGTCCTCAGGAACAAACGTAATTACTCACAAAGCATATTCATGTTCATAATCAGAGGGGTAATAATATGCATATAGGATCTGAACATATGATCTTCCACCAAATAAACCAACTAGCATCAACTACAAGGAGTAATCAACACTACTAGCAACATACTAGCACCAATCCCGGACTTTGAGACAAGAATTGGATACAAGAAATGAACTAGGGTTTGGAGATGAGATGGTGCTGGTGAAGATGTTGATGGAGATTGCCCTCTCCCGATGAGAGGAGCGTTGGTGATGACGATGGTGATGATCCCCCCCTCCCGAAGGGAAGTTTCCCCGGCAGAACAGCTCTGACGGAGCTCTAGATTGGTTCCGCCAAGGTTCCGCCTCGTGGCGGCGGAGTCTCGTCCCAAAAAGTTCCTCCTTATTTTTTCTCATCGAAAGACTTCATATAGGAGAAGATGGACGTCGGAGAGCCACCAGGGGGCCACGAGGTAGGGGCGCGCACTAGGGGGGGGGGCGCCCCCACCCTTGTGAGCAGGGTGTGGGCCTCCTGGCCTTCATCTTTGGCGAGGATTTTTCTTTATTTATTTTAAGATGTTCCGTGGAGTTTCAGGACTTTTGGAGTTGCGCAGAATAGGTCTCTAATATTTGCTCCTTTTCCATCCCAGAATTTCAGCTGCCGGCATTCTCCCTCCTTATGTAAACCTTGTAAAATAAGAGAGAATAGCCATAAGTATTGTGACATAAAGTGAAATAACAGTCCATAATGCAAATAAATATGGATATAAAAGCATGATGCAAAATGGACGTATCAGAGAGCGACCATTATTATGCCATCCGTTGCTTTTATTTCTTCCCCATCACAAGTTTGTCCAAAGCTTATTGTCCTCACATTAACAGATCGTACATATTTAGAGAGCATTTTTTATTGCTTTGCACCGATGACAACTTACTTGAAGGATCTTACTCAATCCATAGGTAGGTATAGTGGACTGTTATGAAGAAACTGAGTTTAAAGATTTTGGATGCACAAGTAGTATCTCTACTTGGTGTGGAATTTTTGGCTATCATGGGATGGAAAGTAAGCTCCACATGTTGGAGGGTCCAAGACAATATAACTTCTATTCCGATATAAGAAAACATAACTCATTACATTGTCTTCCTTGTCTAACATCAACTTATTAGCATATAATATTTTAATGAATGCTCACAATCATAAAAGTTGTCCAAGATAGTGTATTTATATGTGAAACCTCTCTTTCTTTATTACTTCTTATTAATTGCAACAATGACCAAAACTATGTTTGTCAACATTCAACAAATTTCATGCATTATACTTCTTATATGTGAAGTCATCACTCTCCATAAGATTATTATATAATCTTTTATTTTCTTTATTCTTTTTCATCTCTAAGGTCAAAGCAAGAAAGCAAAACATTCAACTAAAAACTAATCTTTATTATATAACTCTCATACTCGATTACATAGATGTATCATGAGGCAAAAACTCAAAGACTAAATCATACTAAAACTTTTATTCTACTAGATCACGATTTAACCAAAAGGATCGAACTAAAATAGATGATAATGATAAAGATGTGATGGTGACACGATACCAAGGCACCTCCCCCAAGCTTGGCACACGCCAAGGGGAGTGTCCACACCCGTGTACTCAAGTCTCCTTCTTCGGAGGTGGTGGTGCAATATTCTTGCCAATGATGCCTCTCAGAATGTGATTCTCCTCTTCGAGCTTATTAATTTGCTGCTTGAGATCCATAATTTCCTTGCAGAGCTTTCCCGTGATAGTTAAAGCACTGTATGATACGTCTATTTTGCATCATGTTTTCTTACTATTATTTATATTTTTTTTATGCCTTACTACACTTTATGGAATAATTCGAATGCCTTTTCTCTCATAATATGCAAGGTTTACACAAAGAGGGAGAATACGGGCAGCCAGCATTCTGGACCTGAAAAAGCTATGTCAGAGATACCTATTATGCACATCTCCAAATGAGCTAAAATTTTACGGAGAATTATTTTGGAATGTATAAATATTGGAGAAAAGAAATACCAGAGGGGGGCTGCCAGGTGGCCTCAAGACAAAGGGGGCGCCAGACCCTCCAGGTGTGCCCTAATGGGTGGTGGTCACTCTGGCCTATCTCCGGTGCCCATCTTCTGGTATATAAGGTCTTTTGACCTAGAAAAAAAAGAGGACTTTGGGAATGGAGCGCCGCCGTCTCGAGGCGGAACTTGGGCAGGAGCACTTTTGCCCTTCGGCGGAGTGATTCCGTCGAGGAAACTTCCCTCCCGGAGGGGGAAATCAAAGCCATCATCATCACCAACAACCCTCTTATCTTTGGGAGGCCAATCTTCATCAACATCTTCAACAACACCATTTCATCTCAAAACCCTAGTTCATGTCTTGTGTTCAATCTTTGTACCGGAACCTCAGATTGGTACCTGTGTGTGGCTAGTAGTGTTGATTACATCTTGTAGTTGATGCTAGATGGTTTATTTGGTGGAAGATTATATGTTCAGATCCATTATGCTATTTAATATCCCTATGATCTTGAGCATGAATATTATTTGTGAGTAGGTGCCTTTGTTCTTGAGGCTACGGGAGAAGTCATGTTGCAAGTAATCATGTGAATTTGATATTCGTTCGATAATTTAATGATATTTATTTTGTGATTACCTTAGTGGTGTTATGTGAATGTCGAATACATGAAACTTCACCATCTTTGGTCCTAAGGGAATGCATTGTGGAGTAGTTATTAGATGATGGGTTGCTAGAGTGACAGAAGCTTAAACCCAAGTTTATGCGCTACTTTGTAAGGGACTGATTCGGATCCATATGTGTCATGCTATGGTTAGATTGTTATCTTAATTCTTCTTTCGTAGTTACAGATGCTTGTGACGGGGTTAATCATAGGTGGGAGGCTTGTTCAAGTAAGAACAGTACCCAAGCACTGGTCCACCAACATATGAAATTATCAAAGTAGCGAATGCGAATCGAACCAACATGATGAAAGTGACTAGATGAAGTTCCCGTGTGCCCTCAAGAACGCTTTGCTTATTATAAGAGATCGTTTCGGCATGTCCTTTGCTACAAAAAGGATTGGGATACCTTGCTACACTTTATTTACTGTTACCATTACTTGCTCGTTACAAATTATCTTACTATCAAACTACCCGTTATCAATAATTTTAGTGCTTGCAGGAACTACCTTGCTGAAAACCGCATGTTAGTTCCTTCTCCTCCTCGTTGGGTTTGACACTCTTAATTATCAAAAGGACTATGATTGATCCCCTATACTTGTGGGTCATCAAGACTCTTTTCTGGCACCGTTGTCGGGGAGTGAAGCGCTCTTGGTAAGTGGAAATCAGTAAGGGAAAAATTTATATTACGTGCTAAAATTTATTGTCACCTATTACTATGGAAAACAATCCTTTGATGGGTTTGTTCGGGGTTTCTTCACCTCGACTAGAAACACAAAGAGTTACCCCTCAACCTACTACACCTACTGAAAATATTAGTTATGAAATTCCTTCGGTATGATAGAACAATTGCTAGCTAATCCTTATGCAGAAGACGGAATGAAGCATCCCGATATGCATTTGATACATGTGGATGAAATTTGTGGATTGTTTAAGCTTGCAGGTTTACCCGAAGATGAAGTTAAGAAGAAGGTTTTGCCTTTATCTCTGGGGAAAAAGCATTGGCATGGTATTGGGATCTTGGAACTAGAATCGATTGAAATTGGAATTTCACCAATTTTTTATCCTATGCATCTAGTTCATCGTGATCGAAATTATATATATATATAATTTTTGGCCTCGTGAAGGAGAAAGTATCGCTCTAGCTTGGGGGAGGCTTAAGTCAATGTTATATTCATGCCCCAATCATGAGCTCTCAAGATAAATTATCAGTCATAATTTTTATGCTCGGCTTTCTCGTAATGATCAATCCATGCTCGATACTTCTTGTGTTGGTTCTTTTATGAAGAAGACTATTGAATTCACGTGGGATCTTTTAGAAAGAATTAAATGCAACTCTGAAGATTGGGAACTCGACGAAGGTAAAGAGTTAGGTATTAAGCTTGAGTTTGATTGTGTCAAATCTTTTATGACTTTTCACAAGTTTTGCACTAAATATGGACTTGACTCTGAGATAGTATCCTATTTTTGTGAATCTTTTTCTACTCCTGTTGATCTCCAAGGAGAAATGGTTTAAATATCACCCCCTATTAAATAAGAAATTAAATAACCGGTTATAGATAAAGATGAAACTATCATTTACAATGTTGATCCAGTAGTTCCTACTGCTTATATTGAAAACCACCCTTTCCTGTTAGGATAAAGGAACAAGCTAAGGTATCAACAGTTGTTCAAAGAAGTAATATTAAACAACCTAAACCTTCTGAAAAAATTAAAGTAGAACCTAGTGTTTCTATGGTTAAAGATCTCTTGGTCGATAATATTGTTGGGCATGTTATTTATTTCGATGATGAAGCAACTAGAATTGCCAAACCTGATGAAAAAGATGAACATAGACCTGTTGTTGGCATGCCTGTTGTCTCAGTTAAAATAGGAGATCATTGTTATCATGGCCTATGTGATTTAGGTGCTAGTGTGAGTGCTATTCCTTTTATTCTCTACCAAGAAATTATGAATGATATAGCACCCGCTGAAACAGAAGACATAGATGTTACTATTAAATTTGCTAATAGAGGTACCATCAAATCACCTGTGGTTGTTAGAGATGTTGAAGTCTTGTGTGGGAAAATAAAATACCCTAATGATTTTCGAGTCCTTGGTCCCATAATTTTTGGTAGACCTTTCTTGAACACTGTCAATGCTAAAATAGATTGCCTTAAAGAAACTGTCAGTGTTAATTTTGGTGGTGTGTCTCATGAGTTTAATTTCTTTAAGTTTCACAGACAACCTCATGATAAAGAATTACCTAGTAAGGATGAAATAATTGGTCTTGCTTCTATTGTCATACCTCCTACTGATCCTTTAGAACAATACTTGTTAGACGATGAGAACGATATGGAATTTCATGAAAGAAATGAAATAGATAAAATATTCTTTGAACATCAGCCCATCCTTAAACATAATTTTCCTATTGAAACTCTAGGAGGTCCTATTCCACCTAAAGTTGATCCTGTGTTTGAATTAAAACAATTGCCAGACACTCTGAAGTATGCTTATCTTGATGAGAAAACGATATATCCTGTTATTATTAGTGCCAACCTTTCAGAACACAAACAAGAGAGATTATTAAAAATTCTGAGGAAGCACCATGCTGCTATTGGATATACTCTTGATGATCTTAATGGCATTAGTCCCACTCTCTGTCAGCACAAGATTAATATGGAACCTGATGCTAAACCTGTTGTTGATCACCAACGACTATTGCATCCTAAGATGAAAGAAGTGGTAAGAACTGAAATACTAACGCTTCTGGAAGCAGGTATAATCTATCCCATAGCTGATAGTAGATGGGTAAGTCATGTTCATTGTGTCCCTAAGAAAGGAGGTATTACCGTTGTTCCTAATGATAAAAATGAACTTATCCCACAAAGAATTGTTACTGGCTATAGAATGGTAATTGATTTTAGGAAATTAAATAAAGCCACTAGAAAAGATCATTACCCTCTACCTTTTGTTAATAAAATCCTAGAAAGGCTATCTAAGCACACACACTTCTGCTTTCTTGATGGATATTCTGGTTTCTCTCGAATACCTGTTTCACAACCTGATCAAGAGAAAACCACTTTCACTTGCCTTTTTGGAACTTATGCTTATAGACGTATGCCCTTGGGTTTATGTAATGCACATGCTAGTTTTCAAAGATGTATGACTAATATATTCTTTGATATTTGTGAAAAGATTGTTGAGGTTTTGATGGATGATTTTTCAGTTTACGGAACTTCTTTTGATGATTGCTTAAGCGACCTTGTTCGAGTTTTGTAGAGATGTGAACAAAGTAATCTTGTCTTGAATTGGGAGAAGTGCCACTTTATGGCTAATGAAGGCATTGTCTTGGGGCATAAAATTTCGGAACAAGGTATTGAGGTGGATAAAGCTAAAGTTGATGCAGTTGAGAAAATGCCATGTCCTAAAGATATTGAAGGTATTTGTAGTTTCCTCGGTCATGTTGGTTTCTATAGGAGGTTCATTAAAGACTTCTCTAAAATTTCTAGGCCTCTTACTAATCTTTTACAAAAGGATGTTCCATTTGTTTTTGATGATGATTGTGCAGAAGCCTTTGAAACGCTTAAGAAAGCCTTAACTTCTGAACCTATTGTTCAACCACCTGATTGGAACTTGCCTTTTGAAATTATGTGTGATGGTAGTGATTGTGTTGTTGGTGTTGTTCTAGGACAAAGAGTTGATAAGAAATTAAATGTTATCTATTATGCTAGCAAAACTCGAGACAGTGCCCAAAGAAATTATGCCACTACTAAAAAGGAATTTTTAGCAGTCATGTTTGCTTGTGACAAATTCAGATCTTACATTGTTGATTCCAAAGTAATTGTTCACACCGATCATGCTGCTATTAAATATCTTATGGAAAAGAAAGATGCTAAACCAAGACCCATTAGGTGGGTTCTCTTGCCACAAGAATTTGACTTGCACATCACTAGTAGGAAGGGAGTTGAGAACCCAGTAGCTGTTAACTTGTCTAGGTTAGAAAATATTCTTGATGACCCACTACCTGTAACATCCCAAATTCCAATTTGAAATGTTATACATAGGGCATCATATGCATGTCATATTTTATTTGCATTTTGGCTTTGTGATCTAAAAGTCCTAAGCAACTCAAGGACCCACAGAGAGAGTTGGGGATTGTGTTATTTTCATATTTGAATTTTCTCAAATATTGAAAAAGGGATCACTTTGGTTTTAACTAATTTTCTCTCCAAATAATATTTCCAATATTAAAAATATATGAGAGGAGATAATATGACTTCTCCAAAATAAATGAAATATTAGAGGCAAATTATTAAAATCAAATAAATTATTTTATTTGGATTTTATTGCTATTTCATTTGAATTAGAAAAATATGCATTTTTCAAAATTGCACTTTAGGCCAAGAAAATGTTCACTTAGTTCTAAATATTTTATTTAGACGGTGAAAATTTGTTTTGGCGTTTTTAGATTTTTATTTTTATTTATTTAGGATTTTTTCGTTCGGAACCCTCTTTATGCTTAATCAACTTGAACAAGGTTTTGACAAACTAAAATTTGGTTTCAAGAAGATTTGAATTCAAAGTCTTTTGACCATAGTTTCAGTTCCGTATATCCGTTTTGATCGATTCTTTTTGCAAATCGAACCTCTTCAGTTGAACTTTCAGTTTGGATCTTATTATTCAAAGTTTTCCCCTTGCATCTTTGCTTGAGTGCTTATGTATGCTATTGTTTGTTTGTGCTAGAATTCCTAGAGTGCGCAGCGTGCTACTACGAGTCACTAGGTTTTGCGGAACATCAGCAAGGCAAATAACACCTTGATCATACCCCTTTTATTACCCAGTTTTATGCATTAGTTACCACCCTCAAACATTGCATGAGTAGGATCTCTTAACATGTGGGTTTTGGGAAGTAGATGATGAGGTAGAACCTATGCTATGCTCGTAGCATGCTATGCTCGTAGACGTGGATTGGGTTTGAGTGTATCCATGACAGATGTGAGATTGTTAATTAATGGTTAACTTAAGGTGGCTACTTAAATACACATCTGGGTGGATTGGTTGCGGGCACCTGGGGATATACCAGTGATGTCCTTTTTGGTTCACCACCCAGGCTCAAAGGGATCATAAGATTATTCATGCTAGAAACTTTCGTGTGCAGCCACAAGCTATTATGGGCTCTAGCATAGTGGAGTAAGTTGCATGATCTCTTCTAGTGGTAGGCTAGCAGATGTAGGTTGGTACGGTCTACCCGGGGTTAGAGTTAATGCTTCTGAAAAACAGTGTCCCGGTCATCCGTTTCTCAAACACCATGTAGTGCGAGAAATCCAACGGAGGAGATCGAGTCTTGTGGGGAAAAGTGCGCAAACCTCTACAGAGTGTATAAACTAATCATGGTTAGCTGTGTCCCCGGTTATGGACATCTTGAGTATCTGGTTCTTAATTATCATGTTGATCTCATCACTCTAAATTAAGTTGTTGGGTTGTTAATTACTTTTTAATTGGGATTGAGATGGGGACTTCCCATTCTCAATGTTTTTCAACTACCATGATAGTTAAATAAAATATATTCCTTTGTTGTAGGAAAAATGGCTTTTCGCAAAAACATTATAACCATAGAGCCTCCACCAGCCATATATGCATGTAGTGATAGCATTTACTTGTTTATTGCTCTACTGTGTTATCTTGCTAGCATATTCCATGTGCTGACCCGTTTCGGGCTGCAACATGTCATGTTGCAGACTTTTCAAACAAAGAGTAAGGTGCGCTAGGTCGTTGTCGTGCACTCAGCTATGTCGTTGGAGTTGATGGACTCACTTTATCTTCCAAGTCTTCCGATGTTATATTATTTAGATGGCCTTAATCCATATTTATTGTAATAAGATCTCTTTTGAGACATTCGATGTAATAAGTGTGTGATTGCCACTCTATTATAAACCCTTCAAGTACTGTGTGTGTCGGCATTACTGATCCAGGGATGACACTTATGCACAAAGATTTGACCGTTTGAAGTCGGATCGCTACACTACCTATTGATGATAGTTTTCCTGATGAACAACTAGCTATAATAAATGCTTCTCATAACACTCCTTGGTATGCTGACTGTACTAATTATATCGTTGATAAATTTATACCACCTAGTTTCACATACCAACAAAAGAAAAAAAATCTTCTATGACTTAAGACATTACTTTTGGGATGACCCACATCTTTATAAAGAGGGAGTAGATGGTATTATTAGACGCTATGTACCTAAGCATGAACAGGAACATATCCTAAGGAAGTGTCACTCCAAAGCCTCTGGAGGACATCATGCAGGAGATAGAACTACTCATAAGGTATTACATTCTGGTTTTTATTGGCCTACTCCTTTCAAGGATGCCCGTAAATTTGTCTTACGTTGTGATGAATGTCAAAGAATAGGTAATATCGGTAATCGTCAGGAAATGCCTATGAATTATTCACTTGTTTTTGAACCTTTTGATGTTTGGGGATTTGATTATACGGGACCTTTCCTTCCTCTAATGGGTATACACAAATTTTGGATGCTATTGATTATGTCACTAAGTGGGTATAAGCTATTCCAACTAGCAGTGCTAATCATAACACCTCCATTAAAATTCTTAAAGAAGTTATTTTCCCAAGGTTTGGAGTCCCTAGATATTTAATGACTGATGGTGGTTCACACTTTATTCATGGTGCTTTCGGAAAAATGCTTGATAAATATGATGTTAACCATATAATTGCATCACCCTATCATCCACAATCTAGTGGTCAAGTTGAACTTAGTAATAGAGAAATAAAATTAATATTACAAAAACTATCAATAGGTCCCGAAAGAATTGGTCGAAGAAACTTGATGATGCACTTTGGGCCTATAGAACAACTTATAAAAATCCTATGGGTATGTCTCCATATAAAATGGTTTATGGAAAAGCTTGTCATTTGCCTCTTGAGTTAGAACCTAAAACATACTGGCAATTAATTAAAGAAATCAATTATGATTTCAAACTTGCTGGTGAAAAGAGGTTATTTGATATCAGCTCACTAGATGAATGGAGAACCCAAGCTTATGAAAATGCCAAACTATTTAAAGAAAAAGTTAAAAGATGGCATGACAAAAGAATCCAAAAGTGGGAATTTAAAGTTGGTGAATATGTTCTATTGTTCAATTCTCGTTTTATATTTTTTTGCAGGAAAACTTCTTTCCAAATGGGAAGGACCATATATCATTAGAGAATTCTATAACTCTAGGGCTATCAAGAATAATAATGCCGAAGGTACCAATCCGAAGGAAGTCAATAAACAAATAATTAAGCACTATATCTTAGGTACACACATTAATACTAAAACTAACATTATCCAAACCATGACACCGGAGGAACACAAAAAAGAAACCTTCGAATACACTCCAGAACCCTGAAAAGGAAGAGGTAGGTGATACGGTAAGAAAACGAACTCCAAAAAACCCGCAAAAATATTTTTTGTCAGTTTTGGAATATTAGGAGAAATATAAACATAAGAAACAACCGGGAAGGCAACCCACATGCGACAAGACACCACGGCACGCCTGGTGAGTGGTGGGCCCCTCGGGCACCTTCCTGACTCTGATTTCCTTCCATATGCTTGTTTCCCAAGATAAAAAATATTTATATATACCTCCGGACGATTTGGTCACCGTATCATGGAGAAATCCTTCGTCCTTGTTTCGTGCTATTTTTTGGCAGATCTAGATCGCTATGGCTACCCCAAGCTCCTCCAAGGAAAAGTTCTTCGAGAAGGTCATCAACCCCTACCTATCGAAGGTGTTGAAGCACCCTCAAGCCATTGAGATGCGTGAGGGGGTGCTCCACATCCAGGACGTTCAGGGCCCCAAGAAGACGGGAAGCATGGAGGCCAGCCTCGAGGTGGTGGAGTGATGTTTGCTTGAACTACGTCAGTATTTCCCCAAAGAGGAAGGGATGATGAAACACATCAACGGTAGGTATTTCCCTCAGTGATGAGACCAAGGTTATCGAACAAGTAGGAGAACCACGCAACACTACGTGAACGACACCTGCGCACATATAACAAATACTCGCAACCCGACGTATTAAAGGGGTTATCAATCCCTTTTGGGCAACGTCAACAGAAATTGGCAAGTGGACGTGAGAAAGTCGTAATAATATGATAGATAGATCGCCAAATAAAATAAAGTGCGGCAAGGTATTTTTGTATTTTTGGTTTAATAGATCTGAAAATAAAAGCAAATAAAAATAGATCGTGAAGGCAAATATAATAAAGCAGAGACCCGGGGCTGTAGGTTTCACTAGTGGCTTGTCTCGAGAAAAATAACAAACTGTGGGTAAACGAATTACTATTGGGAAATTGATAGAACTTCAAATAATCATGACGATATCTAGGCAATGAACATTATATAGGCATCACGTCCAAGATTAGTAGACCGACTCCTGCCTGCATTTACTACTATTACTCCGCACATCGACCCCTATCCAGCATGCATCTAGTGTATTAAGTTCATGGAGAAACGGAGTAATGCAATAAGAACGATGACATGATGTAGACAAGATCTGTAGAAATAGACCCCATCTTGTTATCCTTAATGGCAATGATACATACGTGTCGGTTCCCCTTCTGTCACTGGGATCAAGCACCGTAAGATCGAACCCATCACAAAGCACCTCTTCCCAATGCAAGATAAATAGATCAAGTTGGACAAACAAAACCCAAATACCAGAGAAGAAATACGAGGCTATAAGCAATCATGCATATAAGAGAACAAAGAAGGCTCAAATAACTTTCATCGATAAAAAGAGATAGATCTGACCATAAACTCAAAATTCATCGGATCCCAACAAACACACCGCAAAAGAGTTACATCATATGGATCTCCAAGAGACCATTGTATTGAGAATCAAAAAGAGAGAGAGAGAGGAAGCAATCTAGCTACTAACCACGTACCCATAGGTCTACAAAGAACTACTCACGCATCATCGGAAGGCACCAATGGACAGGATGAACCCCTCCGTGATGATGTCTAGATTAGATCTGGTGGTACTAGAACTTGCGACAGCTAGAATTGATTTTCGTCGACTCCCCTAGGGTTTCTGGAATATTGGGGTATTTATAGAGCAAAGACGCGGTTCAGGAGGCCACCGAGGTGGGCACAACCCACCTGCGCGCCTGGGGCCCCAGGCGCACCCTGGTGGCTTGTACCACCCTCGGGGCACCCCCCAGGTGCTTCTCCGACCCATTGAGTGTCTTCTGGTCCATGAAAAATCCACAAAAAGTTTTGCTACGTTTGGACTCTGTTTGATATTGATTTCATGCGATGTAAAAGACAAGCAAAAAATAGCAACTCGCACTTGGCACTATGTTAATAGGTTAGTACCAAAAAATGATATAAAATGATTATAAAACATCCAAGAATGATAATATAACAGCATGGAAATATTAAAAATTATAGATACATTGGAGACGTATCAGCATCCCCAAGCTTAATTTCTGCTCGTCCTGGAGTAGATAAATGATAGAAACAGATTTTTTTATGTGGAATGCTGCCTAACATGCTCATCACATATTCTTTTCTTTGTAGCATGGATATTTGGACTTTTATATAGTTCAAAGCAATAGTCTAGTTTTGACATGAGACTTAAATACTCAAGCATATCAACAAGCAACCATGTCTTTCAAAATATCAACGCTAAAATAAGTTATCCCTAGCCCACTATGCTCAATCATTAATCCATTCATGAAACACGCTCGCATATTAGCTACACCCAATGCTCAAGTACAATCATAATGCCCCTTAGTTGGTGCTTTATAGGAGAAGATGGAGACTCAAATTAAAACAAAAACTGCATAAAGAAAAAGAAAGGCCCTTCGCAGAGGGAAGTAGGGATTTGTAGAGGTGCCAGAGCTCAAAGAGAAAAAGATAGAGATAAAAACATTTTGGGAGGCATGCTTTTCTTGTCAACGAGAATGATCGAGTAGTTCCCAAAACTTTCCATGCTAGATATACCATAGGCGGTTCCCAAACAGAAATTAAATTTATTCCTTTTTCAACCATACTTTCACTTTCCATGGCTAGCCGTATCCACGGGTGCCTTCCATACCAACACTTTCCAAGGAATTTATCATTTGACAACATAAAGTAAAATCATTTTTCATTTCGGGACTGGGCATCCCTAATACCTTTGCCTTAGTAAAATTGAACCAAGCAATTAACTAAACACCACAACAAATGAACGAAATGTTAACTGAGCACCACATTGCATAATATAACATACCCCTAATAGAAGATCAGACAGTTAACCAAACCAAGCATGCTTTACAACTTGGAAATATAGCAATTGTATTTGTTTCTCATGTATTTAGTACAACCAAATTTGATTTATTTCTCACATGGTATACAGTTTCAAGAGGATGTCGTGTGTGATTGTTCATTAATCTAACACGGTTTATTCCTAGAAACTGTGTGCATTATTGAATGCATCACACACGGTGTTTTCTCAATAACCGTTTGCAATAAAAAAAACCAATTAACAGGCTAATTATCTGATTATTAATAATCCATTTATTAATCTAATTGACATTTCATATTAAGCACACAATATATTTCATTTTCATAATTGAAATACATCAGAGTACAACATCATATAGCTTCAGCACTCAGCTACCCCATTACACAACTACACTGGCACCAAGTTTCACATGCAACATCTACCACCTTTTGAAATTAGCATCATAGACAATACATAGACACATGTATTTCATCTGGAAAACTGCTGAAGCAGAAGTCGAATATTGAGCCTTCATTGATGTTGAAGCTCTTTGTAACTTTAGGCCAATGCCTGTGGATGATTGACCGTCCATCCTTCGTCCTCTTCAGGAACACTTCAATATTGAACCGTGGATGTTGTATGAATACCTTCCTCGCCTCCTGACCATACAGGTGGTTTGAGAGGTAATCATCAGTGAACTGCTTTGGAAAGGCTTGAAAACAAGGATGTGCATAAATATCTTCTCTATATTGGAAATGGGGCAAAGGAATAAAAAAGGTAAGGTATAATAGTTAGTACCATCATGTAGTGAACTGATGTCTTCTTCATCATGTAGACAAATATCTTGTTGTTTTTTGTCGCTAATTTCTTTATCCTAACAATTTTTCTGAGTTTCTTGACTTGACTGATATTCATGGACAACTCATTTCCCCATATGCAAAAATGGCCGAACAGTGGGTCAAAACCTCCGACAGCAGGACCTACATGTGCAAGACCAAATTGTTGAAAACCTAAATATTAGAAAGGTTCCTACAATTGCACGATAATGTGCTATTAGACAACGGACCATGCTTGTGCTAACCTCGATTTTAAATCTCAGTGCTTCCCATTGTTTCCCTGCAACACATATAAGGTAGTTAGTCATCAGGTTAAGTAAGGGTTCGCATGCTATCAGTAAAATATGTTGATGAAACATAACCAAATTGCAGATTCATCAGATTAGTTCAAGCCACATGGAAAACCCATTTATCCAAACCTAGCATGATTAAGAACTAGGAAAGATAGCACCTGTATATGTTTCTCATGTATTAAGTGCAACCAAATTCGATTTATTCCTCACATGCACAACAATACAAAATTCTACCCACGACAATTGGACATCGCATTGTAGAATTGAACCACGTGGTTAACTAAACACCACAACAAATGAAACGAACATTAACTGAGCACCACACTACACAATATAACATACTCCTAATAGAAGATCAGACAGTTAACCAAACCAAGCATGCTTCACAACTTGGAAATATAGCAATTGTATTTGTTTCTCATGTATTTAGTACAGCCAAATTCAATTTACTCCTCACATTGTAAACAATAACAGAATGCACCCACAACAATTGAACATCGCATTGCAGAATTGAACCAAACAAAACAGTTAACTAAACACCACAACAAATGAACCAAACGTTAACTGAGCACCGCATTGCACAATATAACATACTTGTAATAGAAGATCAGACAGTTAACCAAACCAAGCATGCTTAACAACTTGGAAATATAGCAATTGTATTTGTTTCTCATGTATTTAGTATAGCCAAATTCGATTTATTTCTCACATGGGATAAAATAACAGAATGCACCCAAAATAATTGAACATTGCATTGCAGAATTGAACCGAACAGCCAACCGCGTCGCGTTGTCAGCGCACGAGGCGTCGATAGTGGCCTCGACGGCGAGGTGCTCCTCCAAGATCTGGGTGTTGACACAAATGGCAGCCATCGTGACCTCATCCGCGCGTGCAGCCGCGATTTGCTTCTTCGTTGCCAAATGCTCCTTGAGATCCTGGCTATACTGCGTGCACCATGGCTTACGACAGTGCTTATTTGGCGGAGGGGTCAGTGATTTGGGTGGAAGGGGTCACGCCGGCGGTTGGGGCATGTGGGATGTGGAAGGAGGAGGAGGAAGGGATCGGGTGTGGATTACCTGCCTGGATAGGCGAGGCCGAGCAGCGTGAAGGAGGGTCGCCGGCGAGGAGGCGGCGCTGCAAGCAAGGAGTGAAGGTTTTGATACGTCTCCAACGTATCCATAATTTTTGATTGCTCCATGCTATGTTATCTACTGTTTTGGACTATATTGGGCTTTATTTTCTGCTTTTATATTATTTTTGGGACTAACCTATTAACCGGAGGCCCAGCCTAGAATTGCTGTTTTTTGCCTATTTCAGTGTTTTGGAGAAACAGAATATCAAACGGAGTCCAAACGGAATGAAACATTCGGAAACATGATTTTCTCATCAGATAAGATCCAGGAGACTTGGACCCTCCGTCAAGAAATCCATGAGGCAGCCACGAGGGTGGAGTGCGTGCCCCCTCCTAGGGCGCGCCCCCTGCCTCGTGGGCCCCTCGAAGCTCCACCGACGTACTTCTTCCTCCTATATATACCTACGTATCCCCAAACGATCAGGGACAGAGCCAAAAACCTAATTCCACCGTCGCAACTTTCTGTATCCACGAGATCCCATCTTGGGGCCTGTTCCGGAGCTCCGCCGGAGGGGGCAACGATCACGGAGGGCTTCTACATCATCATCCAAGCCCCTCCGATGAAGTGTGAGTAGTTTATTTCAGACCTACGGGTCCATAGTTAGTAGCTAGATGGCTTCTTCTCTCTTTTTGGATCTCAATACAATGCTCTCCCCCTCTCTTGTGGAGATCTATTCGAATCTTCTTTTTGCGGTGTGTTTGTTGAGACCGATGTATTGTGGGTTTATGATCAAGTCTATCTATGAATAATATTTGAATCTTCTCTGAATTCTTTTATGTATGATTGGTTATCTTTACAAGTCTCTTCGAATTATCAGTTTGGTTTGGCCTACTAGATTGGTTGTTCTTGCCATGGGAGAAGTGCTTAGCTTTGGGTTCGATCTTGCGGTGTCCTTTCCCAGTGACAGAAGGGGCAGCAAGGCACATATTGTATTGTTGCCATCGAGGATAACAAGATGGGGTTTTTATCATATTGCATGAAACTATCCCTCTACATCATGTCATCTTGCTTAAGGAGTTACTTTGTTTTTAACTTAATACTCTAGATGCATGCTGGATAGCGGTCGATGAGTGGAGTAATAGTAGTAGATGCAGGCAGGAGTCGGTCTACTTGTCTCGGATGTGATGCCTATATACATGATCATACCTAGATATTCTCATAACTATGCTCAATTCTGTCAATTGCTCAACAGTAATTTGTTCACCCACCGTAGAATACTTATGCTCTTGAGAGAAGCCACTAGTGAAACCTATGGCCCCCGGGTCTCTTTCTCATCATACAATCTCCATCACTTTATTATTGCTTTGCTTTTACTTTTTACTTTGCATCTCTATACCAAAAATACCAAAAATATTATTTATCATCTCTATCAGATCTCACTTTCGTAAGTGACCATGAAGGGATTGACAACCCCTAAGCACGTTGGTTGCGTTGAGTTATTGTTTTTGTGTAGGTACGAGGGGCTCGCGCGTAGCCTCCTACTGGATTGATACCTTGGTTCTCAAAAACTGAGGGAAATACTTACGCTACTTTGCTGCATCATCCTCTCCTCTTCTGGGAAATCCAATGCAGTGCTTAAGAGGTAGCAAGAAGGATTTCTGGCGCCGTTGCTGGGGAGTCTGTGCAAAAGTCAACATACCAAGTACACATCACAATCCCTATCTCCCGCATTACATTATTTGCCATTTGCCTCTCGTTTTCCTCTCCCCCCAATTCACCCTTGCCGTTTTATTCACCCTCTCTCTCTATCCTCCCTCTCTATTTGCCTCGTTTTGCCCGTTTGCTCTTTGTTTGCTCGTGTGTTGGATTGCTTGTTTGTCGTGATGGCTCAAGATAATACCAAATTGTGTGACATCACCAATACCAACAACAATGATTTTATTAGCACTCCGATTGCTCCTCTTACTAATGCTGAATCTAGTGAAATTAATGCTGCTTTGCTGAATCTTGTCATGAAAGATCCGTTCTCTGGCCTTCCTAGTGAAGATGCCGCAACCCATCTTAATAGCTCCATTGATTTGTGTGACATGCAGAAGAACAAAGATGTCGATAATGATATTGTTAAATTGAAGCTATTTCCTTTTTTGCTTAGAGATCATGCTAAAGCTTGGTTTTCATCTTTGCCTAAAAATAGTATAGATTCATGGAACAAGTGCAAAGATGCTTTTATCTCTAAGTATTTTCCTCCCGCTAAGATCATCTCTCTTAGAAACGATATTATGAATTTTGAACAACTTGATCATGAACATGTTGCACAAGCTTGGGAGAGAATGAAATTAATGATACGTAATTGCCCTACTCATGGTTTGAATTTGTGGATGATTATACAAAAAAATTATGCCGGATTGAATTTTGCTTCTAGAAATCTTTTAGATTCGGCCGCGGGAGGCACTTTTATGGAAATCACTTTAGGAGATGCTACTAAACTCCTAGATAATATTATGGTTAATTATTCTTAATGGCACACTGAAAGATCCACTAATAAAAAGGTGCATGCGATAGAAGAAATTAATGTTTTCAGTGGAAAGATGGATGAACTTATGAAATTATTTGCTAATAAGAGTGTTTCTTCTGATCCTAATGATATTCCCTTGTCTACTTTGATTGAGAATAACAATGAATCTATGGATGTGAATTTTTTTGGTAGGAACAATTTTGGTAACAACGCGTATAGAGGAAATTTCAATCCTAGGCCTTATCCTAGTAATCCCTCTAATAATTATGGTAATTCCTACAACAATTCTTATGGAAATTATAATAAGATTCCCTCTGATTTTGAATCTAATATTAAAGAATTTATTTCTTCGCAAAAGAATTTTAATGCTATGATTGAAGAAAAATTGCTTAAGATTGATGATTTGGCTAGGAACGTTGATAGAATTTCTCTTGATGTTGATTCTTTAAAGCTTAGATCTATTCCTCCTAAGCATGATATCAATGAGTCTCTCGAATCCATGAGAATTTCCATTGATGAGTGCAAGGAAAGAACCGCTAGGACGTGTGCTATGAAAGATGCCTTTATTAAAGCATGTTCTTCTAGTTCCTATGAAAATAATGATGAAGATCTAAAAGTTATTGATTTGTCCCCTATTAAATCTTTGTTTTGCAATATGAATCTTGATAATGATGGGACTGAATATGATCCACCTTTACCTAGAAGGTGTTCCAATAATTCTGAATCTTTTGATCTTGATGCTAAATTTGATAAAAGTGGGATTGAAGAAATTAAAACCCTAGATGTTGCTAAACCCACTATATTGGATTTCAAGGAATTTAATTATTAAAATTGCTCTTTAATTTATTGTATTTCCTTGTTGCAATCCGTGCTAAAATCTCCTCACGCTTATAGTCAAAATAAAGCGTTTACTAAACATATCGTTGATGCCTTGATGCAATCTTATGAAGATAAACTTGCGTTGAAAGGTTCTATCCCTAGAAAACTTTATGATGAGTGGGAACCTACTATTAAAATTAAAATTAAAAATTATGAGTTTTATGCTTTGTGTGATTTGGGTGCTAGTGTCTCTACTATTCCCAAAACTTTGTGTGATTTGCTAGATTTCCGTGATTTTGATGATTGCTCTCTAAACTTGCATCTTGCGGATTCCACTATTAAGAAACCTATGGGAAGAATTAATGATGTTCTTATTGTTGCAAATAGGAATTATGTGCCCGTAGATTTTATCGTTCTTGATATAGATTGCAATCCTTCTTGCCCTATTATTCTCGGTAGACCTTTCCTTAGAACGGTTGGTGCAATTATTGATATGAAGGAAGGGAATATTAGATTTCAATTTCCATTAAAAAAGGTCATGGAACACTTTCCTAGAAAGAAAATAAAATTACCATATGAATCTATCATGAGAGCCACTTATGGATTGCCTACCAAAGATGGCAATAGCTAGATCTATTCTTGCTTGTTATGCCTAGCTAGGGGCGTTAAACGATAGCGCTTGTTGGGAGGCAACCCAATTTTGTTTTTATTACTTGATTTTTTCTCCTGTTTAGTAATAAATAAATTATATAGCCTCTGTTTTGGTTGTGTTTTTTGTGTTTAATTAGTGTTTGTGCCAAGTAGAACCGTTGGGAAGACTTGGGGAAAGTCTTGTTGAACTTGCTGTAAAAAACAGAAACTTTAGCGCTCATGAGAACTGCTGTAATTTTTATTTGGAAAGTAATATTTAGTTAATTCTTTTTGCAGATGATTAATAGATAAATTGCTCACGTCCAGAAATTTATTTTAGAATTTTTGGGTTCCAGATATTGCGCTAGCTACAGATTACTACAGACTGTTCTGTTTTTGACAGATTCTGTTTTTCGTGTGTTGTTTGCTTATTTTGATGAATCTATGGCTAGTAAAATAGTTTATAATCCATAGAGAAGTTGGAATACAGTAGGTTTAACACCAATATAAATAAATAATGAGTTCATTACAGTACCTTTAAGTGGTCTTTTGTTTTCTTTCGCTAACGGAGCTCACGAGATTTTCTACTTTAAGTTTTGTGTTGTGAAGTTTTCAAGTTTTGGGTAAAGATTTGATGGATTATGGAACAAGGAGTGGCAAGAGCCTAAGCTTGGGGATGCCCATGGAACCCCCAAGATAATCTAAGGACACCTAAAAGCCAAAGCTTGGGGATGCCCCAGAAGGCATCCCCTCTTTCGTCTACTTCTATCGGTAACTTTACTTGGAGCTATATTTTTATTCACCACATGATATGTGTTTTGCTTGGAGCGTCTTTTATGATTTGAGTCTTTGCTTGTTATTCTACCACAATCATCCTTGCTGTACACACCTTTTGAGAGAGCCATACATGATTTGGAATTTGATAGAATACTCTATGTGCTTCACTTATATCTTTTAAGCTTTATAGTTTTGCTCTAGTGCTTCACTTATATCTTTTAGAGCACTGTGGTGGATTTGTTTTATAGAAACTATTGATCTCTCATGCTTCACTTAGATTATTTTGAGAGTCTTAATAGCATGGTAATTTTCTTAAAATCCTAATATGCTTGGTATGCAAGATTGACAATAAAACTTTCTTATGAGTGTGTTGAATACTAAAAAAAGTTTGATGCTTGATGATTGTTTTGAGATATGGAGGTGATAATATCAAAGTCATGCTAGTTGAGTAGTTGTGAAATTGAGAAATACTTGTGTTGAAGTTTGCAAGTCCCGTAGCATGCACGTATGGTAAACGTTGTGCAACAAATTTGAAACATGAGGTGTTATTTGATTGTCTTCCTTATGAGTGGCGGTCGGGGACGAGCGATGGTCTTTTCCTACCAATCTATCCCCCTAGGAGCATGCGCGTAGTGCCGAGGTTTTTGATGACTTGTATATTTTTGCAATAAGTATGTGAGTTCTTTATGACTAATGTTGAGTCCATGGATTATACGCACTCTCAACCTTCCATCCTTGCTAGCCTCTTCGGTACCGTGCATTGCCCTTTCTCACATTGGGAGTTGGCGCAAACTTCGCCGGTGCATCCAAACACCATGATATGATACGCTCTTTCACACATAAGCCTCCTTATATCTTCCTCAAAACAGCCACCATACCTACCTATTATGGCATTTCCATAGCCATTCCGAGATATATTGCCATGCAACTTTCCATCATTCCGTTCATCATGACACATTCATCATTGTCATATTGCTTAGCATGATCATGTAGTTGACATAGTATTTGTGGCAAAGCCACCGTTCATAATTCTTTCGTACATGTCACTCTTGGTTCATTGCATATCCCGATACACCGCCGCAGGCATTAATATAGAGTCATCTTTGTTCTAGTATCGAGTTGTAATCATTGAGTTGTAAATAAATAGAAGTGTGATGATCATCATTAGAGCATTGTCCCAAATGAGGAATAAAAAAAGAGAAAGGCCATAAAAATGAGAAGGCCCAAAAAAAGAGAAAGGCCATAAAAAAGAAAAGGCCCAAAAAATGAGAGAAAAAGAGAGAAGGGACAATGTTACTATCCTTTTACCACACTTGTGCTTCAAAGTAGCACCATGATCTTCATAGTAGAGAGTATCTCATGTTATCACTTTCATATACTAGCGGGAATTTTTCATTATAGAACTTGGCTTGTATATTCCAACAATGGGCCTCCTCAAGTGCCCTAGGTCTTCATGAGCAAGCAAGTTGTATGCACACCCACTAGGTTCTTTTGTTGAGCTTCCATACATTTATAGCTCTAGTGCATCCGTTGCATGGCAATCCCTACTCCTTGCATTAACATCAATCGGTGGGCATCTCCATAGCCCATTGATTAGCCTCGTTGATGTGAGACTTTCTCCTTTTTTGTGTTCTCCACATAACCCCCTCATTATATTCTATTCCACCCATAGTGCTATGTCCATGGCTCATGCTCATATATTGCGTGAAAGATTATAGGTTTGAGATTACTAAAGTATAAAACAATTGCTTGGCTTGTCATCGGGGTTGTGCATGATGAGAGCATTCTTGTGTGACGAAAATGAAACATGACTAAACTATATGATTTTGTAGCGATGAACTTTCTTTGGCCATGTTATTTTGAGAAGACATAATTGCTTAGTTAGTATGCTTGAAGTATTATCATTTTTATGTCAATATGAACTTTTGTCTTGAATCTTTTAGATCTGAATATTCATACCACAATTAAGAAGAATTACACTAAAATTATGCCAAGTAGCACTCCGCATCATAAATTCTCTTTTTATCATTTACCTACTCGAGGACGAGCAGGAATTAAGCTTGGGGATGCTTGATACGTCTCCAATGTATCTATAATTTTTGGTTGCTCCATGCTATATTATCTACTGTTTTGGACTATATTGGGCTTTATTATCTACATAAGGCAATACGCGATCCACGCGAGGGCTCACATCAAAAGGACGGCGCAACCAGATCCATCTATGGACCATGCAAACGCGCTCCAGCATATGATGCAACACAACAAACATCCGAACAATGCGGTACACCCAGATACAGGGGTGCCGCACACCCCCTATGTTTCACCGACGAGGTGCTGGACCATGAATTTCCAGAGGGATTCAAACCCGTAAACATAGAGGCATACGACGGAACAACAGACCCTGGGGTCTGGATTGAGGACTATATCCTCCATATCCATATGGCTCGAGGAGATGATCTCCACGCCATCAAGTATTTACCCCTCAAACTCAAAGGGCCAGCTCGGCACTGGCTTAAAAGCCTCCCCGAAGCTCCATTGGAAGCTGGGAAGAGGTCGAAGACGCTTTTCGGGCAAATTTTCAAGGGACTTATGGCCGACCTCCGGACGCGGACGATTTGAGTCATATAACTCAACAGCCCGGAGAGTCAGCCCGAAAGCTTTGGAACAGGTTTCTTACTAAAAAGAACCAAATAGTCGACTGTCCGAACGCCGAAGCCTTGGCAGCTTTTAAGCATAGCATCCGCGATGAATGGCTTGCCAGACACCTCGGCCAAGAAAAGCCAAGAACAATGGCAGCATTAACAAGCCTCATGTCTCACTTTTGCGCGGGTGAGGATAGCTGGCTAGCCAGATGCAGCACCAGCGACCCTAGTACATCCGAAGTTAGAGACGGAAATGAGAAATAACGGCGCGGTAAAAATAATAAGCGCCGGAATAAAGAAGATAGCCTGAAGAGCACGACAGTAAACGCCAGATTCAGAAGCTCTCGGCCAGGTCAGCAAAAGCTACCCTCTAAAGGCGCCAGAGATGAACTGTCCAGCCTAAACAAAATTCTGCACCAAATATGTCAGATCCATAGCACCCCTGGTAAACCCTCTAACCATACCCACATAGACTATTGGGTCTTCAAGTAGTCCGGCAAGCTCAATGCTGTACACAAGGGGGAGGATACACCAAGCAAAGACGAGGATGAGCCTCTCAAGCAAGACACTGGGGAAGAAAAGAAATTTCCACCAGAAATCAAAACAATAAACATGTTACACGTGATCAAGGGGAGAAACAGAGCGGCACTCCCAGGGAAATATGCCCAAGGGCCTATGTAGCGACCCGACCCAAAATCAGTCAAGTCTCTGTGTAGCTGTACCATCCCAAGATCATGCTGGCACATACAGTACATTGACGAAAAGATTCAAACTTCAATCACACCTGAATTTATTACACGATTCTCATATCGAGTCTTTATTACAATAGAATAAATTCGGCCGAAGGCCAACTCATGAGAAATAAACTAAATAAAGCTGCGGAAGCGTAGACGAATAGCGAGTCCATTCGACTCCATAGGGCAATCGCCAAACGTGGATCGTAGCCTCACTCCTGGTCGGAAAACTCCTCTGCAACATAAGACGTTGCAGCCGTGTAGGTCAGCATTTTGAATATGCTGGCAAGTCATAGAGAGAAACACAATAATAATGCTAACACAATATGCAATTTGGCTGTGGGGCTCTAAGTTTTATGTTTTTGCGAAAAAGCCAATTTTTCCCTATAACAAAGGACTTGCTTGCAATTACTACAAAATGTTGGTTGTTATTGAGATGGTTCCGCCAACCAATGTCTCATACCCAATTATTAAATAACCCCTCAATTAATTTATTAAATTTAGTGTTGAGATTACCGAAAAATACTCCAATTTCCAAAGGCTCATTTGTCCGTAACCGGGGACACGGCTAATCGATTAGGTTGTTACTCTGCAGAGTCTTGTGCACTTCACCCGCAAGAATCGTTCCCTCCTTTATGTCCTCGCACTGCCTGATGTTTGAAGACGGGATGAACGAAACAGGGTCTTCCGTAGAGTTTCTCTGGGCACTGCCGGTACCCATCCATGTCCTACCGTTCTTCTACATCTGCTGGCACCGTCCGTCCAGAGTCACGCCTAGGGTCAACCCAGCCAGAGCCCATAATGGCTTGCGGCTGCACAGGTAAGCTTCCGGTCAAGGTGTATCCATCCGTCTCTTCGTGGCTGGGTGAAGCTTTCCGCAAGATGTCATGGCGCTTCTCCATGCATCCCGGCCATCCGCTGGTTTCTCCAGGGTGCCCGTCAACCATCCTCCACCCAGTAGTGAATTAGAAGTCCATCTTGATCTTGAAGTCATGGGGTTGTCATCATCTTGACTCTCACATCTCCCTTATAAATCTCTCAACCAACCCCGTCTAAGAGCATAGCAAAATAAACTACATCATCCCGGGCAATGGTAACAAGGGAAAATGGGTTCATCCTACCTCATGATACTACTCAAGAACATAACTTAAAATTCGCCTACTGCATGCATGGTGGGGAGGAACAATTCTAATGCAACAAAATCATAGGTATTGTAAAACATGATCAAATGACTTGCCTGGCTGACGGTCTTCAAACGCTAGTGACTCGAGATAGCAAGCTTCGCACTCCGGAAATTCTATCGAGTCAAACAATAGCACAAATAAGTATTTCACTAATGACATATCAGCAAACTGAAGGAAAACACACAAGCACTCAAACCAAAATCAAAGAAAACTCGAGGAAACCAAAATCAAGGTTTCCATCACATCAAGCAACCACAAAGAAATAGTTTTGACCTACTAACACTTTTCTTTACAGATCCAAAACAATGGTTTTACTAACTAACATAAAGGAAAACAGCATACAAACTAGGTGCAAAAAGAATCAAACCAATATCTATTATAGAACTCCTGTTATACCTAAAACAAAACTAATAAGAAACTAAAATAATTTTTTTTTATTTTGCTGTAAATAAATGTTCACCCTCTGTAACTACAGAAACTAATCTAAAATAAATTATAACATAGGAAAAAAAATTAAAAATAACTAGAACAGCTGAAAACAACAGCAAGCTAAAATAAACTAGAAAAGCTTGTTTTCGCGTAAAAACTATTTTTAATAAAGACTATAAATGCCCAAATAAATTCCTACTCCTAGGCAAGGTCAAAACAAAGCAGTGACAAAAAGAATCACTAAAATAAAATAATCCTAACTCAATTTATAGCAGAAAAACTAATCTGACTAAAACTAATATAAAACAATTTTTTTTAAACACCTAAACATGGCCGAATCTAATTTCTACAGCAACTATAGGAAATTTGCAAACTAGAGCAAAAAGAATCAACTAAAAATATTAAATAACTTAAAAGATATAGATTTTACAAAACTGGAACTATTCTGTTTTAAAAACAGAAACTAAACAAAAACTAACGCGCTAATGGGCCTAAACAGTGGGCGTTCTAAAACTAAACAGCACTCATGCGTTGAATAGACCACTGCGTCCACAGGATAACAGAAATAAACCGATCGGGCCGGTCTACACTAAACCGAACTAAACCAAAATAAAACCACCTAAAACCGATCTAATATAAATAAAACCTAACCCTTCACTACCTCTAATCTACGACGTAGATTGCAGATCGAACGGTGGAGGGGTGGTGGCGGCTTACTGCGGCGGTGGTTGACGGCGGCAGAGGGTGGAGGGGGTCGGTGTCGAGCGGGGCGGGGTCTCCGGCGGTCGGCGAAGGTGGCGAAGACGTTGGGCGGATGCGGCGGAGCTTGGGGAAGTCGGGGGCGGCCTCGGTGGAGCTCGGGGACGGCGAAGACGATCGGGATGACGGAGATAGCGCCCTGGTGAGCTGCAACTCCGGCGAGGGGCGAACGAGCTCGGGGACGATCCTATGATGGGAGAAGGAGGCCGAAACCATGTCAAAACGATGCGCAACGTCGGGGGAAGCTCATAGGTGGAAGAGGGAGTCGTGCTGTTGCTCACCGGCGGTGGAGGCGGCGATGAACTGAGGCGGCTGCGGCGAGATCCAAAGGAGGAGGGCGTGGGCTGTGGTGGGAGTTGAGGTAGGGTTTTTGGGGGGTTCGGAAGAGGAGATGCGTGGGTATTTATAGGACATAAGTGTGGGTGAGGGGTCGACTCGGGATCACGATCCCGAGAGGATCGCGGTGTCGGGCGCGCTTTGCGCATGCTCCGGCGCGGCGTGTCGTGGGCGAGGGGTTAGGGATAGGGCGGGTCCCGTGGTCAGTGAGAGAGAGGAAGATCGAGAGAGAGAGAGAGAGCGATCGGGCGGGCGATAGGAACGGGGTCGGCGCGTGTGGCGCGCTGGGCTGCGTCGGGTGGCCGGCTGGTGGGCTGCGGCTCGGCGTCGGCTGGGCCGGTTGGCCTGGCGTCGGCTGGGCCTTTTCCTTTTTTTTTGAATTAAGGCAGAGAGAGAAAAAATAATATAAGAGAAATCTATAATATTTTTATATAGGACATATATATATCAAAATTCTCAGGGGAATTAATCATATAGCGTGGACATTTTTATAGAGGCAAAACAGAAACTAAAAAAACATTTTCTGCAAACTCCAAATAAAATTCAAATTTGAATTCAAACCTTTTGGCAATATTTTCTTCTGAAATTTTTGGAGTGTCATGTTAGCTCCTCTCATACTTTTTATCAAGTATTTGTCAGGGATATTGAGGTAGATTATCAAATGCCAAGTTGAATCCAAATTCAACCAAAACTCAAAAGCCTCTGAAAATTTCCAAATGTCACTCAAATCAAACAAAATGCATAGATGCTTAGCTAATAATTGTAAAACATTCCAAATTGAAAATTTGGGATGTTACAAACCTACCCACCTTAAGATGAATCTCGCCCTCGAGATTCGGGTTGGCTAGCAAATAGGTGCGGGTGGTCTCAGCGAGATCTTCTTCTCGCTCCCAGGTGGCTTCCTCCTCAGAATGATGACTCCACAGAACCTTGCAAAACTTGATGATCTTGCTGCGGGTAACTTTGTTCGCAGTCTCGAGAATCCTGACGGGTTTCTCCTCATAAGTCAGATCACTGTCGAGCTGTATGGCCTCTAGGGGCACTGTGTCTCTCAAAGGAATATCAGCCATCTCAGCATGGCATTTCTTCAGCTGGGAAACATGGAAGACATCATGAACTCCTGACAATCCTTCCGGCAATTCTAGCTTGTATGCAACTTCTCCTCTGCGTTCGAGGATTTTGTAGGGGCCAATGAACCTGGGTGCTAATTTTCCTTTAACACCAAATCTCTTGATTCCACGAAGTGGGGACACACGGAGATATGCTCAGTCTCCAACTTCATACGTCATCTCCTTGCGTTTACTGTCGGCATAACTCTTCTATCTCGACTAGGCTATCTTGAGTCTATCTCGAATCATCTTGACTTTCTCTTTGGAGTCTCTGATAAGATCAGGACCAAAAATCTTTCGGTCTCCAACACCATCCCACAGCAATGGTGTTCTACACCTCCTTCCGTATAGAGCTTCGAAAGGGGCCATCTTCAGACTGGTCTGATAGCTGTTGTTGTACGAGAACTCTGCGTATGGCAGATTCTCATCCCAGCTAGACCCATAGTCTAGCGCACATGCTCTCAACATGTCCTCCGGAATCTGGTTGACTCTCTCGGTCTGTCCATCTGTCTGCGGATGAAAAGCTGTACTGAACTCTAGCCTCGTACCCAAAGTTTCATGCAACTGATTCCAAAACTTTGAGGTAAATTGTGTTCCTCTATCTGACACGATACTCCTCGGAACTCCATGCAGACATACGATCCTGGTCATGTATATCTTGGCTAACTTAGCGCTGGTATATGTAGTCTTCACGGGAATGAAATGAGCTACCTTGGTCAAGCGATCAACCACTACCCAGATAGAATCATAACCTGAACGGGTCCTGGGTAATCCTGTGATAAAATCCATTCCAAGTTTTTCCCATTTCCACTCGGGAATCGGCAGTGGTTGAAGTAACCCTGCCGGCTTCTGATGCTCAGCCTTTACTCGCTGACAAACATCGCATACTGCTACGTACTCGGCAATATCCTTCTTCATACCTGTCCACCAGAAACTTTCCTTCAAATCCAGATACATCTTGGTGTTGCCTGGGTGAATCAAGTACGGTGAATCATGGGCCTCCTGAAGAATTAACTTCCTGACCTCTGGGTCATTGGGCACATAGATACGATCCTCAAACCATAAAGTTTCGTGTTCATCCTCACGAAAACCTTTAGCCTTTCCGTTACTCATCTTTTCCTTTATCTCTGCAATTTCCTTGTCCGTCTTCTACGCTTCCCGGATCTTTTCGGTCAGAGTGGACTGAATATCCAAGGTGGCGACAAATCCTCTTGGTACTATTTCCAATCGGAGATCTCTGAGATTGTCGGCTAAATTCTGAGGTAATCCTCCAGCTATGAGGGTGTTCACATGGCTTTTATGGCTCAAGGCATCTGCTACAACATTTGCTTTCCCTGGATGGTAATGCAATCTCATATCATAGTCCTTGATCAATTCAAGCCATATCCTTTGTCTGAGGTTCAACTCCTTCTGCGTGAAAATGTACTTCAAGCTCTTATGATCCATGTAAACATCACAACTATTTCCGACAAGGAAATGTCTCCACGTCTTGAGTGCGTGCACTACGGCTGCGAACTCCAAATCGTGCGTGGCATAATTCATCTCGTGAGGTCATAGCTGTCTGGAGGTATAAGCTACAACTTTTCCTTCCCGCATGAGCACTCCTCCGAGCCCTTGACGAGAAGCGTCACAATACACCTGGTAGTCCTTGTGTATGTCCGACAAAATGAGCACTGGGGCTGTAACGAGACGTTTCTTCAACTCCTGAAAACTGGCTTCACAATCCTCGGTCCAAATGTACTTTGTTTCCTTCTTCAACAACTCGGTCATGGGTTTAGCAATCTTGAGAAATTATCAATAAATCTCCGATAATATCCTGCGAGTCCGAGAAAACTACGGATCTCCTTGACTGAGGTGGGGGATTGCCAGTTGGTGACCGATTCAACCTTGGTGGGGTCGACTGCTATTCCTTCTCCTGAAATAACATGTCCGGGGAATCCGACTTCCTTCAACCAAAATTCACATTTGCTGCACTTGGCATATAACTGATGTTCTCGGAGTTTCTCCAGGACTAGACGCAGATGTTCCTTGTGCTCTTCCTCGCTCTTGGAGAAAACCAAGATGTCATCGATGAACACCATGACAAACTTGTCCAGATATTCCATAAATACCTTGTTCATCATGCTCATGAAATACGCAGGGGCATAGGTCAATCCGAATGACATGACGGTATACTCATATAAACCATACCTGGTGGTGAAGGCTGTTTTGGGTATATCCTGTTCACGAATCTTCAGCTGATGATACCCTGATCGAAGATCGATCTTGGAAAATACTTTGGCTCCGACTAGCTGATCAAATAAATCATTAATCATCGGTAGAGGGTACTTATTCTTGATGGTGACGTCGTCCAATGCACAATAATCTACCACCATTCTCAGGGTTCCATCCTTCTTCTCTACCAAAAGAACTGGGGCTCCCCAAGGTGACGAACTTGGGCGAATATATCCTTTCTCCAACAATTCCTTGATCTGCTGCTTGATCTCTTCCAAATCATTCGGGGGCATCCGATACGGTCTCTTGGATATTGGGGCTGTGCCAGGTAATAACTCGATCAAAAATTCTATTTCTCTATCCGGTGGCATTCCTGGTAATTCTTCCGGAAATACATCCAGAAAATCTTGTACTACAGGCACTTCCTCCTAAACCACTCCCGTGAGGGAATTCACCCGCTTCTTTATCGATGTGCGTCTGGATACATACTTGATACTCTTCTGCTCCGGGGTGGTGAGCAAAATCGTCTTGCGGGCACAGTCGATGTTCCCTTCAAACTTCGTCAACCAGTCCATGCCTAGGATCACGTCCAATCCCTGGGATTCTAAGACTATGAGGTCTACGGGAAAATCATGATTTCCGATGCTGAGGGTTGAATGACAGCCTAAGCCTGCCATCATCTCTCCTCCTGGAGAAGTGACTTGGATCGGGGTTCTAAGGGTCCTAGTGGGCAACCCATACTTTTCCACAATTACCCTTGATATGAATGAATGCGTTGCACCGGAATCAAAGAGTACCAATACTGGACATGAATTTAATAAAAACTTACCAACCACAGTTTCTGGCTGATCATAGACGTCCTCCACGCCAATGTGATTCACCTGAGCACGAGGAAAAGGGTTGGGCTTCTTTGTTGAGCTTCCATTGCCGTTGACATTCCCATTCCTCTGCTTGGCCTCTGGACAATCGGTGGCGTAGTGTCCTGTCTTCTGGCACTTGAAACAGGTGATATGACTCAGATCCTTCTGAGTCAGAGTAGGACGGTGCTGGTTGCCGTTGCCTCCATTGCCTGACTTGGGGTTGTTGTCGTGGTTGCGATTGTTCCCATTCCCTCCATGGTTATGTCCTCCATGATTGTGTCCTCCATGGTTGTGATGGGTATGTCCTCCCGGGTATGGGGCATGGCGGGGCTTCTGCTGAGCTCCGGAGTTGTACTTTCCCTGGCTATATTTCCGCTTGCGGCTTTCAATCTGCTGCTGCTTGCCTTCAAGTATAGTGGCCTTGTCTACCAGCTCCTGGTAGTTATTGAAGGTAGCCACCGTTAGCTGCATTCCCAGCTCATCATTGAGTCCCTCAAGAAACTTCTCCTGTTTTGCGGCATCTGTGGCCACGTCATCTAGGGCATATCGAGATAACTTGTTGAACTCCTCCACATACGGCCCCAGAGTACGGTTCCCCTGGTGTAAGTTGCGGAACTCACGCTTCTTCAGACTCATGGCTCCAACTGAGACATGCGTGGTGCGGAAAGCCCGCTGGAACTGATCCCATGTCATGGTGGCGACCGGATAAGTGGCGGTGTAGTTTTCCCACCAAGAGGCTGCAGGTCCATTCAGTTGATGTGCGGCAAAATGCAGCTTCTCAGCATCTGTGCATCCAGCAGTTGTTAGATCCCTTCCGATCTTGCGGAGCCAATCATCAGCTACAATCGGCTCGGTGCTACTAGAGAACACCGGCGGATTCAGCCTTAGGAACCGGGTCAGGTTATCGATAGGGGGTGGTGGCGGTGGATGGTTGTTGTTGTTGCCTAGGTTTTGGATGAGCATTTGCATTAAGGCATTCTGCTACTGAATCAGCTGGGTGAGCTCCGGCGGGAAAGTGAAACCGGGGTCACGTCTCGGAGGCATCTGGTGTTATGGAGTGGATGAGAAATTAGAATAGAACACGGGTCTAATGAGGAAATAGCACTACCCAAATGACTGCACAAACACAATCACACCAATCGTTTATTCATTCATCTCAAACAAGGTTCAAACTCGGATTACAAGATCTCATGACTAATCGAAAATACGGCCTAACTGATCGATGAAAATAAAATAATATGGCGGTCGACTAAATGTCTTCATCAATTATCCCTGCGTCCTCTGGTGCGTCGTCCTCTGGTGCGGCGTCTCCTCTTGCGGCTTCCTTCGGTGGAGCTCTCTTCATAATCCTGGTCATTGCTCATGAGAGGTCCATCACCTCCAGTCGGGAAAAGGTCTTCTCCCAGATCCATCTTCTTCTCTAGTGTGGCAATATATTTCTTCCGGTCCTCGAGTCTTTCCATAAAATCCTTGACTTCATCCTCATGCTCATAGTGGGCTTCACGTGCTGCATACTCTAGTTCAATTTCACGAAGATGCAACTTTAGGACCGTCTTCAAGCTCCTGCGCATCTGAATCTCTACAGCCCTGATGTGAGCCTCCAAGTCTTGGACATATGAGCGGACGGAGTCGTCATCTATGGTGCGGATAATCTCTCCATCTACAGTCCTGCGAGAAATCATGGTGTGGTCTGATCCAACAAGCTCGGTCCTGTATTCCTCCTGGATGCGTCCAAGTGCACTATGAACTGCTATGTCTCTCCCGAGTATCCAAGTGGGAGTAGTGAACTTGAAGTCAACGGGCGCTGAGAGGCTTCCGAAAGTTCTCCCTGGTATGTGCACCTTAATCCTATAACGACGGTCTTCTGGAAATGCCATGATAGGGGTCCCGGGGATAGACGGCAGAGCAATCTTCAATTCCTTGGTGATCTGGACCAGCCTCCTGCCGAAAAGTATTGTCTCATATGGCTGGCAAAACTCCGGGAGCAGAACTGGGATGAACTTGGCGGCCATCTAGAATGTTGAAATCGGAGAGAAGTCAGAAATGATCAGGGGAGTATTACGGAATGATAAGGACATAAAATAAATTAGTTTCTTCCTATGGCTTTCCGATCCTAGGGGTTACATCCTACGGTCAGCGTGTGCTCTGATACCATCTCTGTAGTGACCCGACCCAAAATCGGTCAAGTCTCTGTGTAGCTGTACCATCCCAAGATCATGTTGGCACACACAGTACATTGATGAAAAGATTCAAAGTTCAATCACACCTGAATTTATTACATGATTCTCATATCGAGTCTTTATTACAATAGAATAAATTCGGCCGAAGGCCAACTCATGAGAAATAAACTAAATAAAGCTGCGGAAGCGTAGACGAATAGCGAGTCCATCAGACTCCATAGGGCAATCGCCAAACATGGATCGTAGCCTCACTCCTGGTCGGAAAACTCCTCTGCAACATAAGACGTTGCAGCCGTGTAGGTCAGCATTTTGAATATGCTGGCAAGTCATAGAGAGAACAACAATAATAATGCTAACACAATATGCAATTTGGCTGTGGGGCTCTAAGTTTTATGTTTTTGCGAAAAAGCCAATTTTTCCCTATAACAAAGGACTTGCTTGCAATTACTACAAAATGTTGGTTGTTATTGAGATGGTTCCGCCAACCAATGTCTCATACCCAATTATTAAATAACCCCTCAATTAATTTATTAAATTCGGTGTTGAGATTTCTGAAAAATGCTCCAATTTCCAGAGGCTCATTTGTCCATAACCGGGGACACGGCTAATATATTAGGTTGTTACTCTGCAGAGTCTTGTGCACTTTACCCGCAAGAATCGTTCCCTCCTTTATGTCCTCGCACTGCCTGGTGTTTGAAGATGGGATGAACTAAACAGGGTCTTCCATAGAGTTTCTCTAGGCACTGCCGGTACCCATCCATGTCCTACCATTCTTCTACATCTGCTGGCACCGTCCGTCAAGAGTCACGCCCAGGGTCACCCAGCCAGAGCCCATAATTGCTTGCGGCTGCACAGGTAAGCTTCCGGTCAAGGTGTAACCATCCGTCTCTTCGTGGCTGGGTGAAGCTTTCCGCAAGATGTCATGGCGCTTCTCCATGCATCCCTGCCATCCACTGGTTTCTCCAGGGTGCCCGTCAACCATCCTCCACCCAGTAGTGAATTAGAAGTCCATCTTGATCTTGAAGTCATGGGGTTGTCATCATCTTGACTCTCACATCTCCCTTATGAATCTCTCAACCAACCCCGTCTACGAGCATAGAAAAATAAACTACATCATCCCGGGCAATGGTAACAAGGGAAAATGGGTTCATCCTACCTCATGATACTACTCAAGAACATAACTTAAAATTCTCCTACTGCATGCATGGTGGGGAGGAACAATTCTAATGCAACAAAATCATAGGTATTGTAAAACATGATCAAATGACTTGCCTGGCTGACGGTCTTCAAACGCTAGTGACTCGAGATAGCAAACTTCGCACTCCGGAAATTCTATCGAGTCAAACAATAGCACAAATAAGTATTTCACTAATGACATATCAGCAAACTGAAGGAAAACACACAAGCACTCAAACCAAAATCAAAGAAAACTCGAGGAAAACAAAATCAAGGTTTCCATCACATCAAGAAACCACAAAGAAATAGTTTTGACCTACTAACACTTTTCTTTACAGATCCAAAACAATGGTTTTACTAACTAACATAAAGGAAAACAGCATACAAACTAGGTGCAAAAAGAATCAAACCAATATCTATTATAGAACTCCTGTTATACGTAAAACAAAACTAATAAGAAAATAAAATAAAACTTTTTATTTTGCTGTAAATAAATATTCACCCTCTGTAACTACAGAAACTAATCTAAAATAAATTATAACATAGGAAAAATAAAATTTAAAAATAACTAGAACAGCTGAAAACAACAGCAAGCTAAAATAAACTAGAAAAGCTTGTTTTCGCATAAAAACTATTTTTAATAAAGACTATAAATGCCCAAATAAATTCCTGCTGCTAGGCAAGGTCAAAACAAAGCAGTGAAAAAAAAGAATCACTAAAATAAAATAATCCTAACTCAATTTATAGCAGAAAAACTAATCTGACTAAAACTAATATAAAACAATTTTTTTAAACACCTAAACATGGCCGAATCTAATTTCTACAGCAACTATAGGAAATTTGCAAACTAGAGCAAAAAGAATCAACTAAAAAAATTAAATAACTTAAAAGATATAGATTTTACAAAACTGGAACTATTCTGTTTTAAAACAGAAACTAAAATAAAACTAAACAAAACTAACGCGCTAATGGGCCGAAACAGTGGGCATTCTAAAACTAAACATCGCTCATGCGTTGAATAGACCACTGCGTCCACGAGCTAACAGAAATAAACCGATCGGGCCGGTCTACACTAAATCGAACTAAACCAAAATAAAACCACCTAAAACCGATCTAATGTAAATAAAACCTAACCCTTCACTACCTCTAATCTACGACGTAGATTGCAGATCGAACGGTGGAGGGGTGGTGGCGGCTTACTGCGGCGGTGGTTGACGGCGGCAGAGGGTGGCGGGGGTCGGTGTCGAGCGGGGCGGGGTCTCCGACTGTCGGCGAAGGTGGCGAAGACGTTGGGCGGATGCGGCGGAGCTTGGGGAAGTCGGGGGCGGCCTCGGTGGAGCTCGGGGACGGCGAAGACGATCCGGATGACGGAGACAGCGCCCTAGTGAGCTGCAACTCCGGCGAGGGGCGAACGAACTCGGGGACGATCCTGTGATGGGAGAAGGAGGCCGAAACCATGTCAAAACGATGCGCAACATCGGGGGAAGCTCATAGGTGGAAGAGGGAGTCGTGTTGTTGCTCACCGGCGGTGGTGGTGGCGATGAACTGAGGCGGCTGCGGCAAGATCCAAAGGAGGAGGGCGTGGGCTATGGTGGGAGTTGAGGTAGGGTTTTTGGGTGGTTCGGAAGAGGAGATGCGTAGGTATTTATAGGACATAAGCGTGGGCGAGGGGTCGACTCGGGATCACGATCCCGAGAGGATCGCGGTGTCGGGCGCGCTCTGCGCGTGCTCCGGCGTGGCGTGTCGTGGGCGAGGGGTTAGGGATAGGGAGGGTCCCACAGTCAGTGAGAAAGAGGGGGATCGAGAGAGAGAGAGAGTGATCGGGCGGCCGATCGAAACAGGGTCGGCGCGTGTGGCGCGCTGGGCTGTGTCGGGTGGCCGGCTGGTGGGCTGCGGCTCGGCGTCTGCTGGGCCGGTTGGTGGGCCGCGGCTCGGCGTCGGCTGGGCCGGTTGGCCTGGCGTCGGCTGGGCCTTTTCCTTTTTTTTTGAATTAAGGCAGAGAGAGAAAAAATAATATAAGAGAAATCTATAATATTTTTATATAGGACATATATATATCAAAATTCTCAGGGGAATTAATCATATAGCGTGGACATTTTTATAGAGGCAAAACAGAAACTAAAAAAACATTTTCTGCAAACTCCAAATAAAATTCAAATTTGAATTCAAACCTTTTGGCAATATTTTCTTCTGAAATTTTTGGAGTGTCATGTTAGCTCCTCTCATACTTTTTATCAAGTATTTGTCAGGGATATTGAGGTAGATTATCAAATGCCAAGTTGAATCCAAATTCAACCAAAACTCAAAAGCCTCTGAAAATTTCCAAATGTCACTCAAATCAAACAAAATGCATAGATGCTTAGCTAATAATTGTAAAACATTCCAAATTGAAAATTTGGGATGTTACAGCCTATCACCGCGGAGTCCTGCCACTGGTCGTCTCAACCGATCACTTTTGACCATCGGGATTACTCAGCAAGTATCCGGCGTGCAGGATGGGCTGCCTTGGTATTAGACCCAATAATTGACGGATACCACTTCACACGAGTCCTGATGGACGGTGGCAGCAGTCTAAACCTGATATATCAGGACACAATCCGCAAAATGGGGATAGACCCAACGAAAATTTGCCATAGCAATACTACCTTTAAAGGAGTAACGCCAGGCCCAGGGGCTCATTGCACGGGCTCCCTGCTACTAGAGGTTATATTCGGCGTCCCCGATAACCTCCATAGCGAAAATTTGACCTTCCACATTGCTCTGTTCCAAAGTGGCTATCAAGCACTACTTGGACGCGAAGCTTTCGCTCCCTTTAACGCAATACCACATTACGCTTCCCTCACGCTTAAGATGCCCAGTCCACGTGGCATCATTATAGTGAATGGAAATACTGAGCGATCCTGGCGCGCTGAAGAGAGTGCGACTGCCTTGGCAGCCGCACACTAAAAACGGCCTCACCAACTAAAGCATTTGATAGGTCGTCAAGACAATGGACACGGTTAGACGAGTCCGGCGTAGCTACATGTAATCATATAGGTTTGATGGCCACACCCCTATTACAAATACAAGGGGCTCAACGCACGCAAACAAGTGGCAATTTTTACTCATCTTGAATTGTACATGGTTTCTTTAAACCTACCTTTTTGCACGACAGCTTTTCACCTAAGTTTCTCTCTTTTATAGATGACCATCATGCTACACCCGTCCAGGATACGGCACAACAGAGACACAGGCGCAGACGTGCAGCAGGGACCTATTGCAAGGATTCTTTTTAGATTAAGATCCTGCGTAAACCTTTTTTACTGTCTCTTGTTGATACACATCCCTCGGATTCTCAGTACAATTGAGAAGGATGCTGACGTCTTGGCATGTGGCCACGTCAGAATAATGCACGTACCTGGACACCAGGGGCTTCTTACAAAGGGCACTGTTTAGGCCCGGTTTATACCATAAAGACCGAATACCTTAGGGAGTGTTCGGCGTTGCGAGTTTGGCCTTATATGCATCAGCTCCGAATCATGTCTGTGGTCAAATGTTGGGTTTGCCCGGCTCCTATGTTTTGGAACCTTACGTTCCGCTCTATCGGCTAAGGTAGGAGAACTACTGCCATTGTGCTGCGGTTCATCCGGACGAGCACCTCAGTAGAGAAAGCTGAAAACCGACTGTCATGATATAGCGTGAGACTGGTCAACCACTCGATGACCTATCGGAATGTTAGAATTACTCTGCCTTAACGAAGGGCCGTTTCCCGGCCAGGCATGTACGCACCCCAAATTCTGGAGAGTGCGGAGCCACCAGGGGCTATATAGTAGCCCCACGATCAAACTCCTATGGCTAAGTGAAAGTGTTAAAGCATTATAGTCCGGTTGCCTAGTTCCATGCGCCATCACCTCCTTATTAGGACCAAGATGTTGGATTAAGTGTGAATACATGTCTTCTGCGAACACCCCCACATTATATGCGTGGGGGCTGAAGCCGACGACTGCAATCTTTCAGGTTATACACATGTATACATAAACGGCCGCACAGGAGGCATCATATTACTTTCGGGCAAAAGTATAAATACAGCCTTAATAAATTTCATAAAAACATTGTGTTTACAATGGGAATACATGTCACTCAAACATAATATTCTTCGAGCACTGGGCCTCTATCAAACGAGCGCCCTCGAGAACTTCTTCGAAATAGTGCTCGGCAGCCACTCGGCCTGTGGCCGAACCCTGCGCCGCAACAGTGGTAGCATCCATCTCCGCCCAGTATGCTTTGACACGGGCAGAAGCCATCCGCGAGCCCTCTATACACGCCGACCTCTTCATCACATTGATGCACGGCACCGCTCCAAGGAACTGCTGCACTAAGCTGAAATAGGTGTTCGGCTTCGGTTTTTCTGGCCACAGATGATCTACGACGGACCGCATGGCGAGTCCGGACAACCTATTGAGTTCGGCCCATTCGGCTAGCTAATCAGTCAATGGAAGCGGATGCTCTGGAGCGTTAAACTGCGACCAGAACAGCTTGCCCACTTCATGATCTGTTTGATCTCAGAAGTATTCAGCCGCATCGACAACGCTCGCCGCCAAGTCCATATATGCAACTGCCGAACTCCACAGCCGATCCAGAGGGGCATACCGCGGATCTCCGAACTTCCTCTGCAGCAAAATGGCTTCCCAGCCGCAACATCCCCAGCTTCACACAGCTCTTCCTTCTTTGCCCTCATAGCAGAGCGGGTGTCTTTGGTCGCCACCGCGGCCTTTTCAAGGTCCGTCGCCTTCGCACGGTTTTCTTCTTCAAGGAGCTGGCAGCGGTTGGTAGTGTCTTTTAACTTTACAGCCATCTTGGCCATTTTATCTTTGCTCTTGCAATGTGCAGCCTTTTCGGCTCTTAACTCTTCGGCCGCCTTTAAAGCGGCCGCATTACTAATTCTTGCTTGTTCCTTGGCTCGGGCAAGTTCCGCCCGAAGGGTCTCCACGGTGGCAGCTCCATCTGCAGTCACAACATATTAAAGATGCTGGCGTTACGCTGCTCTTACTATGTGACATTCACCAGAAAACATTACTTACCTTGTGCCTCGTCAAGCCGCTTGTTAACAAGCTCGATGTCGGCATCTGCTGCATCCAGTAGCCGCTTTAGCTCAGCAAACTCATTAGTCCGGCTAGCCACCGGAGCTTCCACCACCTGCACATAAAGGCAGGTTTGGTATTACCTGGGATTACGATCCTCTGTTCGCCGCCGTTCTCGACGACAACCAGAGTCTCAGGGGCTACTATCTACACAGGGCACACCTAAAATGTGTGGTACTATCAAAAAGTATATCATTTCACATACCTCAAAGCCCGTCAGTAGACTCATAAAAGCTTCATGCAATCCGCTTTCTGTGGACGAAATTCTTTCCATCACTGTACCCATCAACGTACGGTGTTCTTCTGAGATGGCCGCTTGCTCCAACAGCTCCCTCAGTACGTGCGACCGCATACCAGATGGTGCCAGACTCTTTTATTTGCTCCCTTCAAGAGCCGGACGCTGGGGACTTCGGGTGACTATAGGATTATCTTCTGGCCTCACTGGATCCGGAGAGGCCCTCTGTGACGACACTTCAAGGTCGCCCGCTTCTTTAGCGGGGGAGTCCGGGGGAGGCGTTTCGCTCTCCATCATCTCCGGAAAAAGATCCCCCGAAGATGAGCTCTGCTGAGAAGGGCTAAGATCCGAACTGCAAGATAAACGCTTCGGTTATTTTCCTCAGAGGTAAGGTAGTATATCTCCACTATTAAAGTACTTTTTGATTACTTACAGCTCATTGGAGGGCTGATCCTCGCATGCACTTTGTGCGGCAAGAGCACCCTCCAAGGTAGGACCCTCTGGTGGAGACTTCTTCTCCCGTTTGGAAGCCTTGGTTTCCGGATCTTCAGAGGCAGTCCTCTTCCTTCCCCGAAGCGAGAGAAGGTCAGATTCTTCCCCTTGGTTATCCTACTTCACGGAGGCGCTCATTCCCTCGGTTGGAATTGGTAGCGATGGGGGCCCGCTTTCGACCTCATTATTCCCCCCCTTATCTTCCTTTGAGGGCTCTGGGCAAGGTGCTAGCTCGAGCATCTTTTCCAGTACCAGATTCTCCAAACCCTCAGGTAGGGGGGCCGAATACCGAATCATCTTCTCCCTTGATAGCCAGTCCTGGTCAAAGAGCGATTTCTCAGAATGACGTCATGGTAAATGAAAGACGGTGTGTTCGGCTAAAGGATTACTTACTTGGTCGGCGGTACGGTTGCTGCTCAGGCCCACGTCCTCGGTAGTATCCGGACACTCTATTCGGGGTCCGAAGAATGATTTATACATCTCCTCGTGCGTTAGGCCGAGGAAATTCGGAATAGTGCGCGACCCTTCTGGGTTGAACTCCCACATGCGGAGGGGGCGACGTTTGCAAGGCTGGACTCAACGAACCAGCATGACTTGCACCACCATAACCAGACTGAAATCTCCTTCGAAGAGATCTTGAATCCGGCTCAGCAGTATAGGCACGTCTTTGGCTGGACCCTAGCTCAGCCCTCTGCTAATCCATGACATTAGTTGTGGTGGAGGGCCCGAGCGGAAAGCAGGGGCAGTCACCCACTTGGCACTTCTGGGAGCTGTGATGTAAAACCACTTCCGCTGCCATAATCCGGACACCTCTGGAAAGGAACCCTTTGGCCATGAAGCTGCAGCGATCTTGCTTATTAATGCGCCTCCGCACGCTGCGTGCTTGTAACACCCCGGATGTAACTTTCCCAATTTGTACTCCAACTCTTGCCGTTTCCGGCGTTAAGTTAATTTATTTCCTCAGGTTCGGGTTCTTTGTCTCCGTGTGTTGTTGTCGTTGCAATGCATCTCATATCATGTCATCATGTACATTGCATCTGCATACGTGTTCGTCTCATGCATTCGAGCATTTTCCCCGTTGTCCGTTATGCATTCCGGCGGCTTCGTTCTCCTCCGGTGGTCAATTCTAGCTTTCTTTCGTGTGTGGGGATTAAACATTTCTGGATTGGACCGAGATTTGCCAAGCGGCCTTGGTTTACTACCGGTAGACCGCCTGTCAAGTTTCGTACCATTTGGACTTCGTTTGATACTCCAACGGTTAACCGAGGGACCGAAAAGGCCTCGTGCGTGTCGCAGCCCAACACCACTCCAATTTGGCCCAAAACCCACCTAACTCTGCTCCATCATCTAGAGCGTTCGATCACGATCGCGCGGCCGAAAACCGCACCTCATTTGGACTCTCCTAGCTCCCTCTAGCCTATTTAAACACCCCCCGAAATCCGGATCTTCCTCTCCCCCGAAAACCCTAAAATTTCGCCTCTGCGCCGGCCGGACACGTCCGTCCGGGCCGGACGAATCGCCGCCGCCGCCGCAGCCACTCCACGCCCGCCACGTGTCCGCCACCGCCTCCCACCGCCGGCCGCGGGAACCCGGAGCCGGCCCTCCCGGCCCATCGCCGCACCGCCGCCCGCGCCCTCTCCTCCACGCGCGCGCGCCACGCCCGCCGCCATCCGCCGCCGCCCCCGCCGCTGCCGCATCGCCGCCGCAGCTCGCCGCGCCGCGCCGCCGCCCCGCCGCTGCCGCATCGTCGCCGGCCGCCGCCGCCAGATCCGGCCGGATCCAACTCTCCCTCTCCTCCCTGCCGTTTTTGCGACCTCGCCGGAGCAAGTCAACCCTCGCCGGAGTTCTTGTTTCGCGTGCGTGAACAGTAAACCCTAGATCTCGGGGTGATTTTTTCTACCAAGTCCCGAAATTCTCAGTCCATATGCTCATGTTCACGGCTCCGTAACTTTGCATCCGTAGCTCCGATTCATGCATATAGCATATCAAAATGTTCATCTCAGAGATTACATCATTTCATTCCATTGCATCATTTTCATTTGAGCTCATGTTGATGCCCGAAATGCTGTTAGAAGAGGGCTACTTGAGTTAATTGTCAGATCTGCTACTCCATTTAGGTTTTTCTCATTTTTGCCATGATTAATGTGTGCATGTTATGCCCTGATGCTCTACATGTGTTTTGTTAAGGGTTTTGTCATCTTTCCAGAGGTGCAACCCATGTATTTTTAGGATGTGTGTGGTGACTTGTGCAAGCTTGCAAAGTGGTGCACTTGCTAATTCTGTTTTCAGGGACTTAGCAATTCCACTAAGTCCTTGATCTATTTAGCTCATGTTGCCATATGTTCATGTTGTTTCCTAGTGATTCGTGCCTCTTTTGAGGATGATCAGTAAGGATGTTTTGTTAATATTGTAGTACTCTATCCATCCATGTCTTTTTTTGCAATTATGGAGCACCCTATCTTGAGTCAATCGAGCTCTACTTTGCTACTTTGTGAATCTGGGCAGATTGTCAACTTGTTTGCAATTTTGCCGATGATGTTGTAGTTGATCCGTGCATGCTATGCTATTGTTCTTGCCATTTCTAGCTTGCATTTTGTGCCTTCTTGATGGATGTATGCTTGTCTTTCCATGACTTGCACCGTAGTGAGTGCATCGAGCTCGTAAACATGCCTACTTGAGATATGTTTCAGCATGTGCCAGTTTTTCACTAAGTCTGAAAACTGATTATGTTTTTGCCATGTTCACATGCTTGCAATTGTATTTTCTGATCCCTTTTGGCTCAAGGTCACTAAGGGACTTTTGTTAAGCTCTTTGAGTATCTCCATGCCATGCTTTACTTTGCCATGTTCAGATCCTGTAGCATGTAGTTTTGTTGCTCCGAAGAGGGCTACCTGATCTGAAATTCCAGACAAGTGTTAATTTCACTAAGTCTGAGATCTGTTTGCCATATGCATTTTTGCCATGCTTGTTTGAACCTGTTAATGGATGAATTGGCCGTAGCTCAGTGCTAGACTTTTGTTAAGAATCTTGAATGCATCCCTGTCATCTATTTTGTTGTCATGTTTGGTTGCTGTAGCATGTTCATCTCATTGCATTTAGTTGGCTACTTGCTGTAAATCGCAGACCGGTGTCATTTTTAAATCGCTTGCCATTTCCAAGCCGTAACTCCGATTCCGGCGTTCTTTATATCGTTTTCAAGAGATTTCATCTCATCTTTCCAGTGGCTCACTTGGATTTCCAAGTTTAGGCCAGGTTCATGCATTCCCTGTCATATCTTGCATTTTGCATCCCGCATCGCATCCCGCATAGCATATCATCATTGCATCATATTGTTTGTTCCTTGCCCGTGGTTGATTGTATCCTTATTGCTTGTTTGTCTTGTTTGGGTAGAGCCGGGAGACGAGTTCTCTAACGAGGAGCCCGTTGAGTTTGCTTTCGAGGATCCAGTCAACTCTGACAACTGTGCAGGCAAGATGATCATACCCTCGAAATCACTACTATCTTTGCTATGCTAGTTTGCTCGCTCTTTTGCTATGCCAATGCTACGATGCCTACCACTTGTTTTCAATCCTCCGATATTGCCATGTCAAACCTCTAACCCCCCATTTCCTAGCAAACCGTTGTTTGGCTATGTTACCGCTTTGCTCAGCCCCTCTTATAGCGTTGCTAGTTGCAGGTGAAGATTGAAGGCCGTTCCTTGTGGGAACATTTATTTACTTGTTGGGATATCATTATATTATCTTGTTATCTTAATGCATCTATACACTTGGGAAAGGGTGGAAGGCTCGGCCTCTCGCCTAGTGTTTTGTTCCAATCTTGCCACCCTAGTTTTCCGTCATATAGGTGTTATGTTCCCGGATTTTGCGTTCCTTACGCGGTTGGGTTATAATGGGAACCCCTTGATAGTTCGCCTTGATTAAAGCTTTTCCAGCAATGCCCAACATTGGTTTTACCATTCGCCACCTAGCCTCTTTTTCCCTTGGGTTTCCGGAGCCCGAGGGTCATCTTATTTTAACCCCCCCCCCCCCGGGCCAGTGCTCCTCTGAGTGTTGGTCCGAACTGAGCTGCCTGCGGGGCCACCTCGGGGAAACTTGAGGCTTGGTTTTACTCGTAGCTAGTCTCATCTGAGTGTGCCCTGAGAACGAGATATGTGCAGCTCCTATCGGGATTTGTCAGCACATTCGGGCGGTGTTGCTGGTCTTGTTTTAACCTGTCGAAGTGTCTTGAATTACCGAGATATCGAGTCTGATCGGAACATCTTGGGAGGAGGTCTATTCCTTCGTTGACCATGAGAGCTTTTCATGGGCTAAGTTGGGACTCCCCTGCAGGGATTTGAACTTCCGAAAGCCGTGCCCGCGATTATGGGCAGATGGGAATTTGTTAATGTCCGGTTGTAGATAATTTGAACCTTAACTTAATTAAAATGAATGAACTGAGTGTGTTACCGTGATGGCCTCTTCTCGGCGGAGTCCGGGAAGTGGACACGGTGTTGGAGTAATGTTTGCGCAGGTTGCTCTCTAGTTTCTCGCTCGCGCTTTGCCTCCTCTTCTCGCTCTCTTTTGCGAATAAGTTAGCCACCATACTTGCTAGTCGCTTGTTGCAGCTCCACATACATTTACCTTGTCTTACCTATAAGCTTAAATAGTCTTGATCGCGAGGGCGCGAGATTGCTGAGTCCCTGTGGCTCACAGATTACTATTACACCAGATGCAGGGCCTGATGATTCCGCTCCAGCAGACGCGTATGAGCTCAAGTGGGAGTTCGACGAAGACTCTCAACGTTACTATGTTTCCTTTCCCGATGATCAGTAGTGGTGCCCAGTTGGGGGTGAACGGGACTGTGTCGCACATTGGGTTCTCTTTTATTTTGGCGCCGTAGTCGGGCCATGAGTGTTTGGATGTTGTAATGTTATTCATGTACTTGATTGACGTGGCGAGTGTAAGCCAACTATGTTATCTCCCCTTTTATTATTATATTGCATGGGATGTTTGTGAAGATTGCCTTACTTGCGACATATGCCTTCAATGCGATTATGTCTCTAAGTCGTGCCTCGACACGTGGGAGCTATAGTCGCATCGAGGGTGTTACAAGTTGGTATCAGAGCCTTCCCCGACCTTAGGAGCCCCATTGCTTGATCATTTTTAGCGGCCGAGTTGTGTCTAGAAAAATGTTTTGAGTCTTTCAGGAATTATATATCGGAGAGATTAGGAATTCTTTTTACTTCCCAGTCTCCTCATCGCTCTGGTAAGGCATCCTGACGTAGAGTTTTGACTCTTCTCTTCTCAAATTTCACTGAAAAAAATTTAGGATCACACGGGTATCTTGGAATCATTCCGATGGTTTTATGATGAGAACATTGTCTTGGTGCCTCCTGTCAGGGGTTTAGTGGAAGTGTCCCAGGGAGTTGAGTTCTGAGGTGTTGTCATCATAATTTTATGGTTGCAGTTCTGGAATACCTGAGTTTAGTATGCCGACATCGAAAATCTCTTTTATGCAGTTTGTTGGTGAGATAACCTCGACGCCACCCAGTACTGGGGCGGGAGTTCGGGAGTATCGCCATAACTTGTATAACGGATGCTTTTCGAAGGTTGAGGTAGATGGTTTCCGAAGGTTTCTTGGTTATGTGTTCAAGGATGGATACAGCTGGATGTAGGATTTGCTAGATTTGGGTGAGATATTATGCTTCCCCTGTATCCCCAACACCTGATTGCATAACCGGAAAGGTTCGGAAGTTTCATAGGTGGGAATTCTTGTAGCTCTAGTTCTTCTTCCACGGATATTGGTTTGAGATTGGGATTTCTTACCGATTATTCGTTCTTGATCCGTACCTTGTTGATTTATTTCTCTACCTTAATTCTACGTGGCTTCTCAATTTATGGATATGTGACCATTTCAAGAGGAATGCATTCGTTCATTTTGTTCGGATGTGAAGACTATATGTTGCAATTTTCATTCTGTTGGATTCAGCTTCAATATTTATCTGTCAATGTGCTAACGGTGGTCAACCTCTTCAGGATGGCTCCTCCAATGCGCACGACTCCGAATCCTGATCTGCCACCACCTCCACCTCCTCCGGAGGCATGGCAAGCTGTGATGGCCGCAACCAATGCAAACACACAGTTGATCATGCAAATTCTTCAAGAGCGCAATCAAGGCAACCAAGGGAATCAAGGCAACAATCAGAATCACTTTGCTTCACTCAACCAGTTCCTTGCTAACGGGCCAAAGACTTTCAGCAATTGTGTTGAGGCAACCGATGCTGACGATTTGCTTGTGGATCTGTGCAAGCATTTCGAGTGCAGTAACGTCAGGCCTGAGGACTTTGTTAAGTTCGCTTCCTTCCAACTCAAAGATCAAGCTGCAGAATGGTTCCAGCAGTACAAGGATTCCAGAGGTGGACGTGTTATCAATTGGGATGATTTCCGTCGAGATTTCCGAGCTCATCATATTCCTCAGAGCATGGTTGAAAGTAAGCGTGAGGAATTCCGCAATCTGAAGCAAGGCTCTTTGTCTGTCTATGACTACAACAAGTTGTTCCAGAAGCTCGCCCGCTTTGCCAAGCAGGACATCCCTGATGAGAAGAGCATGATATACTAGTTCAGGGGTGGTCTCAGAGAAGAAATTCAGCTCGCTCTTGTCCTCTTTGAGCCCTTGAGATACGATGAGTTCTACAACATGGCACTGAAGCAAGAGGCTGCTCAGTTGAGGTGTGATGCTTCCAAGAAGCGAGTCATAGATGTTACTCCTTCTTCCTCTACTCAAGTGGCCAAGCAGCAGAAGTTTTGGCTTCCTCCTCCTCCGTTCCGTCAGCCGTATCAGCAGAAGAGCAAAGGTGGCAGTGGTTCTTCCCACCCACCCAACCCTGGCTTTCAGAACAAGACTTCGTCTCAAGCTCCAAGATCGAGTGCTCCGTATCACCGTCCGCTTTCAGAGGTCACGTGCAACAAGTGCCAACAGAAGGGTCACTATGCCAACAAGTGTTTCAACCAGAGGCGTCTTCCTCCTCCTCCTCCTGTCAGATCGGCAAGTACAGCTGTGGTCAAGCATAACCCCAAGCACGCCAAGGTCAATTTGATGAACGCAGCTCAGGAAGAGGACTCGTCAGATGTGATCATGGGTAACCTTCCTGTTAATGATATTCCAGCTAAAGTACTTTTTGACTCTGGTGCATCGCATTCCTTCATGTCATTCCCATTTGCATCGGAGAACAATTTTAGTACTAAGGCTTTACCTAGAGCTATGCAAGTCGTCTCTCCGGCTAAGCGTCTGAGTTCTAGTATGATGGTTCCGGATATTTCTATGATGATGGGTGATTTCAAGTTTCTGGCTTCTCCAATGGTTCTTGGTAACTCAGATATTGATCTTATTCTCGGGATGGATTGGCTTTCTAAGCACAAGGCTCAGCTTGATTGTGCAGCCAGGCAGATTCAGTTGACTCATTCGTCTGAGGATGTAATTGTATTTGCCGCTTGGGATAATACCATCCGTCTGTTTTCTCTCAATGAGAAGGGTGAATTGGATGCTATATCTCAAATTCCAGTCGTTTGCGAATATCAAGACGTCTTTCCAGAAGAGCTTCTAGGAATGCCTCCGCACCGGCCAGTTGAATTCGTTATTGATCTTGAGCCTGGCACGGAATCTGTGTGCAAGCGTCCCTACAAGCTCGGACCTGAAGAGTTGAAGGAGCTGAAGAAGCAACTCGATATTCAAGAGAAAATGGGTCTTATCCGGCCTAGTTCTTCTCCGTGGGGTTGTGGTGTTCTTTTTGTGAAGAAGAAGGATGGAACGGACCGACTTTGTGTTGATTACCGTCTAGTGAACAAGAAGACCATCAAGAACAAATACCCACTTCCCAACATTAATGAGCTGTTCGAACAACTCAAAGGTGCTCGAGTATTCTCCAAGCTTGATCTCTGTATGGGTTATCATCAGATTCGAATTCGTGAGCAAGATATTCCCAAGACGGCTTTCAGGACAAGCTTTGGTTCATATGAATACACTGTCATGTCTTTGGTCTCGTCAACGCTCCTCCGACTTTCTCTCGCATGATGAACTTCATCTTCAACGCCTACACCAATGACTTCATTTTGGTCTATCTCGACGACATTCTGGTTTTCTCGAAGAACAAGGAAGATCATGCCAAACACTTGCGTTTGGTGCTTGATAAGCTCAGGGAACATCAGTTCTACACCAAGTTCTCCAAGTGCGAATTTTGGCTTGATGAGGTTCTTTATCTTGGTCATATCATCTCTGCCAAGGGCATTGCCGTGAATCCTGAGAAGGTGGCTGCAATTGTGAATTGGGAACCTCCTCAGAACGTGAAGCAACTCCGTAGCTTCCTCGGTCTCACAAGCTACTGCCGAAGATTCGTTGAAAACTTTTCTAAGATCGCGAAGCCTCTCTCAAATCTTCTCCAGAAGCACGTCAAGTACGTTTGGTCTCCGAAGTGTGACATTGCTTTCAACACTTTGAAAGTGAAATTGACCACTGCTCCAGTTCTGACTCCGCCTGATGAATCCAAGCCGTACGTGGTCTTTTGTGATGCCTCTCTCCAAGGTCTTGGCGCAGTATTGATGCAAGAGAAGAAAGTTGTTGCTTATACATCTCGCCAGTTGAAGCCTAATGAGAAGAACTACCCCACTCATGATCTCAAGTTGGTGGCAGTTGTGCATGCTCTTTTGACTTGGAGACATCTTCTATTGGGAAGAAAAGTGGACATTTTCACTGATCACAAGAGTCTCAAGTACATCTTCACTCAGCCTAATCTCAACCTCAGGCAAACTCGATGGGTCTAAATGATTCAAGAGTATAATTCGAGTATTGAGTACACTCCAGGCAAGGCTAATGTGATTGCTGACGCATTGAGCAGGAAAGCTTACTGCAACAGTCTGATTCTTAAGCCTTATCAACCCGAGATTTGTGAAGCTTTCCGCAAACTTAATATGCAAGTTGTTCCTCAAGGTTTCCTCGCCAACCTTCAAGTCTCTCCTACCTTGGAAGACCAGATTCGCCAAGCCCAGCTTCTTGATGCTATGGTGAAAAAGGTGAAGATTGGGATTGCTAAGAGCCAGTCCAAGTACAAGTGCTACCGCCTTGATGACAAGGACACTCTCTTCTTCGAGGATCGTATTGTGGTACCCAAAGGTGACCTCCATAAAGTGATCTTGAATGAGGCTCACAATTCTCTCCTCTCCATCCACCCTGGGAGCATGAAGTTATATCAGGACCTCAAGCAAGCTTATTGGTGGACTCGAATGAAGCGCAAGATTGCTCAATTCGTGAATGAATGTGATGTCTGCAGAAGAGTGAAGGCAGAACACCAAAGGCCAGCTGGTCTCCTCCAACCTCTTGCCATTCCAGAATGGAAGTTTGACCACATTGAAATGGACTTCGTGACTGGGTTTCCAAAGTCCAAGCGTGGCAATGATGCTATATTCGTTGTCATCGACAAACTCACCAAAGTGGCTCACTTTCTGCCTATCAAAGAGTCGATCACTGCAGCTCAATTGGCGGAACTCTATACCTCTCGTATTGTCTCTCTGCACGGTATTCCACAAGTGATCTCTTCAGACCTTGGCAGCATCTTTACCTCAAAGTTTTGGGATTCTTTTCAGAAGGCCATGGGCACTAACATCCGCTTCAGCACAGCTTTCCATCCTCAAACTAGCGGTCAAGTCGAGCGTGTCAACCAGATTCTTGAAGATATGCTCAGGGCTTGTGTGATCTCCTTCGGCATGAAGTGGGAGGATTGTCTTCCTTATGCTGAATTCACCTACAACAACAGTTTTCAAGCAAGTTCGGACAAAGCCCCATTTGAAATTATGTATGGAAGGAAGTGTCGTACCCCTCTCAACTAGTCTGAAACCGGTGAACGTCAGCTTTTGGGTAATGACTTAATCACAGAGGCAGAGGAAATGTGCAAAGTCATTCGTGATAACCTCAAAGCAGCCCAATCCCGTCAGAAGAGCTACTATGATAGTAAGCACCGTGATTTGGCTTTCGAGATCGGAGATCATGTTTACCTCCGCGTCTCTCCTATGAAAGGTACTCGTCGCTTCGGTATCAAAGGGAAGCTTGCCCCCAGATACATGGGACCTTTCAAGATTGTCAGCAAGAGAGGCGACCTCGCCTATCAACTCGAGCTACCTTCAAACTTTGCAAATGTTCATGACGTGTTTCATGTCTCTCAGCTTCGAAAGTGCTTCAAGACTCCTGACCGCACCGTCAACTTCGAGGACATTGAGCTCCAAGAAGATCTCTCTTATCGTGAGCACCCAGTTGCTATTCTTGAAGAGACTGAACGCAAGACTCGCAACAAGTCAATCAAATTTCTCAAGGTCAAGTGGTCACATCATTCCGACCATGAAGCTACCTGGGAACGCGAGGATCACCTCCGTTCTGAGTACCCGGCGTTCTTTCAGTCCTAGATCTCGGTACGAGATCCTTTCGTAGTGGTGGAGTGTTGTAACACCCCAGATGTAACTTTCCCAATTTGTACTCCAACTCTTGCCGTTTCCGGCGTTAAGTTAATTTATTTCCTCGGGTTCGGGTTCTTTGTCTCCGTGTGTTGTTGTCGTTGCAATGCATCTCATATCATGTCATCATGTGCATTGCATCTGCATACGTGTTCGTCTCATGCATTCGAGCATTTTCCCCGTTGTCCGTTTTGCATTCCGGCGCTTCGTTCTCCTCCGGTGGTCAATTCTAGATTTCTTTCGTGTGTGGGGATTAAACATTTCCGGATTGGACCGAGATTTGCCAAGCGGCCTTGGTTTACTACCGGTAGACCGCCTGTCAAGTTTCGTACCATTTGGACTTCGTTTGATACTCCAACGGTTAACCGAGGGATCGAAAAGGCCTCGTGTGTGTTGCAGCCCAACACCCCTCCAATTTGGCCCAAAACCCACCTAACTCTGCTCCATCATCTAGAGCGTTCGATCACGATCACGTGGCCGAAAACCGCACCTCATTTGGACTCTCCTAGCTCCCTCTATGCCTATTTAAACACCCCCCCCCCCGAAATCCGGATCTTCCCCCTTCCTCCCGAAACCCTAGATCCACTTCGTCCGCCGCCGCCGGACAACTTCTTCCACCGACGGACATGTCCGGCTAGCCCCGCCGCCGCCACGTGTCGCCCGCCGGTTGGCCGCGCCGCCGCCCCACTTCCTCGTCGCCGCCGGCCCGGGAGGCCCAGGAGGGGCCCCTGAGGCCCATCGCCGCCCGCCGCCGCCGGGATCTCTCCCCCGGCCGGCACGTCGCTGGCCGATCGCCCCGCGCCGACGCAGAGCTTTGTCCCGTCGTACCCGCCGGTGCCGCGCTTGCCCCGCTGCCCGCGGTCCAACACTGCCGCCGGCATCGCGTCCTCACTCACTCGCCAAGCGCTCGCCTTCCTCCTCCTCCGGTCGCCCTCCGCAAGTCTCCGATTCGGCGAAGTCCGGTCAACTCGTTCCGTGAAGCCGGATCTGGATCTGAGATTTAAATCTCGGTTGACTTTCTCCCGAAACCCTATTTCATATTGCCATGTTCAACGTGCCGTAACTTTGCATATGTAGCTCCGTTTTTGGGCATATAGCATATCAAAATGTTCGCCTCAGAGAGTACATCATTTCATCTCATTGCATCATTTTCATTTGAGTTCATCTTGATGCCCGAAATGCTATTAGAAGAGTGCTACTTGAGATAATTGTCAGATCTGCTGCTCCATTTAGATATTTGTCATTTTTGCCATGATTATTGTGTGCATGATATGCCCATGATGCTCTACATGTGTTTTGTTAAGGGTTTTGTCATCTTTCCAGAGGTGCAACCCATGTATTTTTAGGATGTGTGTGGTGACTTTTGCAAGCTTGCAAAGTGGTGCACTTGCTAATTCTGTTTTCAGGGACTTAGCAATTCCACTAAGTCCTTGATCTGTTTAGCTCATGTTGCCATATGTTAATGTTGTTTCCTAGTGATCCGTGCCTCTTTTGAGGATGATCAGTAAGGATGTTTTGTTAATATTGTAGTACTCTATCCATCCATGTCTTTGTTTGCAATTATGGATCACCCTAACTTGAGTCAATCGAGCTCTACTTTTGCTACTTTGTGAATCTGGGCAGATTGTCAACTTGTTTGCAATTTTGCCGATGATGTTGTAGTTGATCCGTGCATGCTATGCTATTGTTATTGCCATGTCTAGCTTGAATTTTGTGCCTTCTTGATGAATGTATGCTTGTCTTTCCATGACTTGCACCGTAGTGAGTGCATCGAGCTCGTAAACATGCCTACTTGAGATATGTTTCAGCATGTGCCAGTTTTTCACTAAGTCTGAAAACTGATTATGTTTTTGCCATGTTCACATGCTTGCAATTGTATTTTCTGATCCCTTTTGGCTCAAGGTCACTAAGGGACTTTTGTTAAGCTCTTTGAGTATCTCCATGCCATGCTTTACTTTGCCATGTTCAGATCCTGTAGCATGTAGTTTTGTTGCTCCGAAGAGGGCTACCTGATCTGAAATTCCAGACAAGTGTTAATTTCACTAAGTCTGAGATCTGTTTGCCATATGCATTTTTGCCATGCTTGTTTGAACCTGTTAATGGATGAATTGGCCATAGCTCAGTGCTAGACTTTTGTTAAGCATCTTGAATGCATCCCTGTCATGTATTTTGTTGTCATGTTTGGTTGCTGTAGCATGTTCATCTCATTGCATTTAGTTGGCTACTTGCTGTAAATCGCAGACCGGTGTCATTTTTAAATCGCTTGCCATTTCCAAACCGTAACTCCGATTCCGGCGTTCTTTATATCGTTTTCAAGAGATTTCATCTCATATTTCCAGTGGAACACTTGGATTTCCAGGTTGAGGCCAGGTTCATGCATTCCCTGTCATATCTTGCATTTTGCATCCCGCATCGCATCCCGCATAGCATATCATCATTGCATCATATTGTTTGTTCCTTGCATGTGGTTGATTGTATCCTTGTTGCTTGTTTGTCTTGTTTGGGTAGAGCCGGGAGACGAGTTCGCTAAAGAGTAGCCCGTTGAGTTTGCTTTCGAGGATCCAGTCAACTCTGACAACTGTGCAGGCAAGATGATCATACCCTCGAAATCACTACTATCTTTTCTATGCTAGTTTGTTCGCTCTTTTGCTATGCCAATGCTACGATGCCTACCACTTGTTTTCAAGCCTCCCATATTGCCATGTCAAACCTCTAACCCCCCATTTCCTAGCAAACCGTTGTTTGGCTATGTTACCGCTTTGCTCAACCCCTCTTATAGCGTTGCTAGTTGCAGGTGAAGATTGAAGGCCGTTCCTTGTGGGAACATTTATTTACTTGTTGGGATATCATTATATTATCTTGTTATCTTAATGCATCTATACACTTGGTAAAGGGTGGAAGGCTCGGCCTCTCGCCTAGTGTTTTGTTCCACTCTTGCCGCCCTAGTTTTCCGTCATATCGGTGTTATGTTCCCGGATTTTGCGTTCCTTACGCGGTTGGGTTATAATGGGAACCCCTTGATAGTTCGCCTTGATTAAAGCTTTTCCAGCAATGCCCAACATTGGTTTTACCATTCGCCACCTAGCCTCTTTTTCCCTTGGGTTTCCGGAGCCCGAGGGTCATCTTATTTTAACACCCCCCCCCGGGCCAGTGCTCCTCTGAGTGTTGGTCCGAACTGAGCTGCCTGCGGGGCCACCTCGGGGAAACTTGAGGGTTGGTTTTACTCGTAGCTAGTCTCATCTGAGTGTGCCCTGAGAACGAGATATGTGCAGCTCCTATCAGGATTTGTCGGCACATTCGGGCGGTGTTGCTGGTCTTGTTTTAACCTGTCGAAGTGTCTTGAATTACCGAGATACCGAGTCTGATCGGAACGTCTTGGGAGGAGGTCTATTCCTTCGTTGACTGTGAGAGCTTGTCATGGGCTAAGTTGGGACTCCCCTGCAGGGATTTGAACTTCCGAAAGCCGTGCCCGCGATTATGGGCAGATGGGAATTTGTTAATGTCCGGTTGTAGATAATTTGAACCTTAACTTAATTAAAATGAATCAACTGAGTGTGTTAACGTGATTGCCTCTTCTCGGCGGAGTCCGGGAAGTGGACACGGTGTTGGAGTAATGTTTGCGCAGGTTGCTCTCTAGTGTCTCGCTCGCGCTTTGCGTCCTCTTCTCGCTCTCTTTTGCGAATAAGTTAGCCACCATACTTGCTAGTCGCTTGCTGTAGCTCCACATACATTTACCTTGTCTTACCTATAAGCTTAAATAGTCTTGATCGCGAGGGCGCGAGATTGCTGAGTCCTTGTGGCTCACAGATTACTATTACACCAGATGCAGGGCCTGATGATTCCGCTCCTGCAGACGCGTATGAGCTCAAGTGGGAGTTCGACGAAGACTCTCAACGTTACTATGTTTCCTTTCCCGATGATCAGTAGTGGTGCCCAGTTGGGGGTGAACGGGACCGTTTCGCATGTTGGGTTCTCTTTTATTTTGGCGCCGTAGTCAGGCCATGAGTGTTTGGATGATGTAATGTTATTCATGTACTTGATTGGCGTGGCGAGTGTAAGCCAACTATGTTATCTCCCCTTTTATTATTATATTACATGGTATGTTTGTGAAGATTACCTAACTTGCGACATATGCCTTCAATGCGATTATGTCTCTAAGTCGTGCCTCGACAAGTGGGAGCTATAGTCGCATCGAGGGTGTTACAGTGCTGCCCCTCGACCATCCTCGGCTTCACGTCGAAAGTCTTGAGACACAGGCCGAAGTGAGGGGTAATGCGGAGGAAGGCCTCACATACGACAATAAATGCCGAGATGTGGAGAAAGGAGTTTGGGGCTAGATCGTGGAAATCTAGCCCGTAATAGAACATCAAACCCCTAACGAAGGGATCCAGAGTGAGGCCTAGACCTCGAAGGAAGTGGGAGATGAACACAACGTTCTTGTTGGGTTCAGGAGTAGGGACGACCCGCCCTCGGGCAGGTAGCCAATGCGAAACCTCGGCGGTCAGGTATCTGGCCTCCCTCAAATTCTTGATATCCTCTTCCATAACGGAGGAGGGCATCCACCGGCCTTGAAGGCTAGATCCGGACATAGTTGAAGGTCCGAAGCACCTGACCTGGGCTTTGGGTGCTAGAACTCGAGGCGGGGAGAGGATTCGGTTGAGCACGGGAGGGAAAAAGTAAAAGCCTTGTCCCTTTATAAAGAGGGTGAATATCAAGCTTCCTGTCTGTAGCCGTTTGGGACTTGCCTATAATCTAGGAGTCCTAGACACGGTTGGGTTACCCATGACCGTATTGATGAGAATCCCATAATTAGGGGAACACGATCTCTGCTTTGACAAGACATGTCGAGAAACCACCTCGCGTTATGTGTGGAGCTGGTTAAAGAAAAACGGTTCGAATAATCACCGAGCCATGGCATGATGTCATGTTGCCAAAACGTGTCAGCAGATTAAGATTTGTGGGAATATTATTCTCTCTACGGTGGTATGTGGAACTTATTTTGCAAGGTCGGACACTATCCTTGTATTCAAACTCTTCTGTGATATGTTTGGAGGAGGAACCCGCCTTGCAATGCCGAAGACAACACTGCGCGCCGGACTCATCGTCATTGAAAGCCTAGTTCAGGGGCTACTGAGAGAGTCCTGGATTAGGGGGTCTCTGGACAGCCAGATTATATCCTTTGGCCGGACTGTTGGACTATGAAGATACAAGATTGAAGACTTCGTCCAATGTCCGGATGGGACTCTACTTGGCGTGGAAGGCAAGCTAGGCAGTACGGATATGGATATCTCCTCCTTTGTAACCGACCTTGTGTAACCCTAACCGTCTCCGGTGTCTATATAAACCGGAGGGTTTTAGTCCGTAGGACGGGACAATAACATACAATCATACCATAGGCTAGCTTCTAGGGTTTAGCCTCTCCGATCTCGTGGTAGATCAACTCTTGTAATACCCATATCATCAAGAATAAATCAAGCAGGACGTAGGGTTTTACCTCCATCAAGAGAGCCCGAACCTGGGTAAAACATCGTGTCCGCTGCCTCCTGTTACCATCCGCCTTAGACACACAGTTCGGGACCCCCTACCCGAGATCCGCCGGTTTTGACACCGACAGAGGCGTAGGATGAAGATAGTCTCTCTCAAACTGTTGGGAAACATAGAAATTTCAAAAAAATTCCTACGCACACGCAGGATCATGGTGATGCATAGCAACGAGAGGGGAGAGTGTTGTCTACGTACCCTCGTAGACCGTTCGCGGAAGCGTTATATCAACGCGGTTGATGTAGTCGAATGTCTTCATGATCCGACCGATCCAAGTACCGAAAGCACGGCACCTCCGAGTTCTGCACACGTTCGGCTCGGTGACGTCCTCGCCTTCTCGATCCAGCAAGAGGGGCGAAGTAGTAGATGAGTTCCGGCAGCACGACGGCGTGGTGACGGTGTTGGTGAAGAACAATCTCCGCAGGGCTTCGCCTAAGCACTACGAAAACTATGACGGAGGACAAACTAGAGGGGACGGGGTTGCCGACACACGGCTTGGTGTTTCTTGATCTGTCTTGGGTGCTAGCCCTACCCCTCTATTTATATGTTGAGCCTTGGGGTCGAAACTTGGAGTAAAAGCCTCCACAAGGTCGGTTTCACCCGAAAGGCAAGAGTCCTTCTCGGACTCCAGGGCCAGACGCCAGGGTTCCTGGCGTCTGGACCCAGACGCCAGGGACCCTGGTGTCTGGCCCCTGGACTCCGCAAAACTTCCTTTTGCGCTTTCCAAAAACCTTATGGGCTTTCCCCTTTGGCCCAAATAAAGTGTTCTCGTACCCAAACATTTCGGGAAACATCCGGAACCCCATCTAGTGACCAAACACTATTATCCCATATATCAAACTTTATCTCCGGACCATTCCGGAGTTCCTCGTCATGTCCGCGATCTCATCTCGGACTCCGAACAACATTCGGTCACCAACATACATAACTCATATAGTACTATATCGTCAACGAACATTAAGCATGCGGACCCTATGGGTTCGAGAACTATGTAGACATGACAGAGACACCTCTCTGGTCAATAACCAATAGCGGGACCTTGGTGCCCATATTGGCTCCTACATATTCTACGAAGATCTTTATCGGTCAGACCGCATAACAACATATGTTGTTCCCTTTGTCATCGGTATGTTACTTGCCCGAGATTCGTCGCTATCTCAATACCTAGTTCAATATCGTTACCGGCAAGTCTCTTTACTCGTTCCGTAATACATCATCCCACAACTAACTCATTAGTTGCAATGCTTGCAAGGCTTATAGTGATGTGCATTACCGAGTGGGACCAGAGATACCTCTCCGACAATCGGAGTGACAAATCCTAATCTCAAAATACGCCAACCCAACAAGTACCTTCAGAGACACCTGTAGAGCACCTTTATAATCACCCAGTTACGTTGTGACGTTTGGTGGCACACAAAGTGTTCCTCCGGTAAACGGGAGTTGCATAATCTCATAGTCATAGGAACATGTATAAGTCATGAAGAAAGCAATAGCAACAAACTAAACGATCAAGTGCTAAGCTAACGGAATGGGACAAGTCAATCACATCATTCTCCTAATGATGTGATCCCGTTAATCAAGTGACAACTCATGTCTATGGTTAGGAAACTTAACCATCTTTGATCAATGAGCTGGTAAAGTACAGGCATACTAGTGACACTTTGTTTGTCTATGTATTCACAAAAGTATTACGTTTCCAGTTAAAACAATTCTAGCATCAATAATAAACATTTATCATGATATAAGGAAATAAATAATAACTTTATTATTGCCTCTAGGGCATATTTCCTTCAGTCTCCCACTTGTACTAGAGTCAATAATCTAGATTACACAGTAATGATTCTAACACCCATGGAGTCTTGGTGTTGATCATGTTTTGCTCGTGGAAGAGGCTTAGTCAACGGGTCTGCAACATTCAGATCCGTATGTATCTTGCAAATTTCTATGTCTCCCACCTGGACTAGATCCCGGATGGAATTGAAGCATCTCTTGATGTGCTTGGTTCTCTTATGAAATATGGATTCCTTCGCCAAGGCAATTGCACCAGTATTGTAACAAAAGATTTTCATTAGACCCGATGCACTAGGTATGACACCTAGATCGGATATGAACTCCTTCGTCCAGACTCCTTCATTCACTGCTTTCGAAGCAGCTATGTACTCCGCTTCACATGTAGATCCCGCCACGACGCTTTGTTTAGAACTGCACCAACTGATAGCTCCACTGTTCAATGTAAACACGTATCCGGTTTGCGATTTAGAATCATCCGGATCAGTGTCAAAGCTTGCATCGACGTAACCATTTACGACTAGCTCTTTGTAACCTCCATAAATGAGAAACATATCCTTAGTCCTTTTCAGGTATTTCAAGATGTTCTTGACCGCTGTCCAGTGATCCACTCCTGGATTACTTTGGTACCTCCCTGCTAGACTTATAGCAAGGCACACATCAGGTCTGGTACACAACATTGCATACATGATAGAGCCTATGGCTGAAGCATAGGGAACATCTTTCATCTTCTCTCTATCTTCTGCAGTGGTCGGGCATTGAGTCTTACTCAACTTCACACCTTGTAGCACAGGCAAGAACCCTTTCTTTGCTTGATCAATTTTGAACTTCCTCAAAACTTTGTCAAGGTATGTGCTTTGTGAAAGTCCAATTAAGCGTCTTGATCTATCTCTATAGATCTTGATGCCCAATATATAAGCAGCTTCACCAAGGTCTTTCATTGAAAAACTCTTATTCAAGTATCCCTTTATGCTATCCAGAAATTCTATATCATTTCCAATCAACAATATGTCATCCACATATAATATCAGAAATGCTACAAAGCTCCCACTCACTTTCTTGTAAATACATGCTTCTCCAAAAGTCTGTATAAAACCAAATGCTTTGATCACACTATCAAAGCGTTTATTCCAACTCTGAGAGGCTTGCACCAGTCCATAAATGGATCGCTGGAGCTTGCATACTTTGTCAGCTCCCTTTGGATCGACAAAACATTCTGGTTGCATCATATACAACTCTTCTTCCAGAAATCCATTCAGGAATGCAGTTTTTACATCCATTTGCCAAATTTCATAATCATAAAATGCGGCAATTGCTAACATGATTCGGATAGACTTAAGCATCGCTATGGGTGAGAAGGTCTCATCATAGTCAATCCCTTGAACTTGTCGAAACCCTTTTGTATCAAGGCGAGCTTTATAGACAGTAACATTACCGTCAGCGTCAGTCTTCTTCTTGAAGATCCATTTATTCTCAATTGCTTTCTGATCAACGGGCAAGTCAACCAAAGTCCACACTTTGTTCTCATACATGGATCTCATCTCAGATTTCATGGCTTCAAGCCATTTTGTGGAATCTGGGCTCACCATCGCTTCTTCATAGTTCGTAGGTTCATCATGGTCTAGTAACATGACTTCGAGAACAGGATTACCGTACCACTCTGGTGCGGATCTTACTCTGGTTGATCTACGAGGTGCAGTAATAACTTGGTTTGAAGTTTCATGATCATCATCATTAACTTCCTCACTAATTGGTGTAGGCGTCACAGGAACCAGTTTGTGTGATGAACTACTTTCCAATAAGGGAGCAGGTACAGTTACCTCATCAAGTTCTACTTTCCTCCCACTCACTTCTTTCGAGAGAAACTCCTTCTCAAGAAAGGATCCATTCTTAGCAGCGAATGTCTTGCCTTCGGATCTGTGATAGAAGGTGTACCCAACAGTCTCCTTTGGGTATCCTATGAAGACACATTTTTCCAATTTGGGTTCGAGCTTATCAGATTGAAGCTTTTTCACATAAGCATCGCAACCCCTAACTTTAAGAAACCACAACTATGGTTTCTTTCCAAACCACAGTTCAAAAGGCGTCGTCTCAACGGATTTCGATGGTGCCCTATTTAACGTGAATGCAGCCGTCTCGAAATCATAACCCCAAAACGATAGCGATAAATCAGTAAGAGACATCATAGATCGCACCATATCTAGTAAAGTACGATTACGACATTCAGACACACCATTACGCTGTGGTGTTCTGGGTGGCATGAGTTGCGAAACTATTCCGCATTGTTTCAAATGTAGACCAAACTCGTAACTCAAATATTCTCCTCCACGATCTGATCGTAGAAACTTTATTTTCTTGTTACGATGATTTTCAACTTCACTCTGAAATTCTTTGAACTTTTCAAATGTTTCAGACTTATGTTTCATTAAGTAGATATACCCATATCTCCTCAAATCATCTGTGAAGGTGAGAAAATAACGATATCCGCCATGAGCTTCAATATTCATTGGACCACATACATCTGTATATATGATTTCCAACAAATCTGTTGCTCTATCCATAGTTCCGGAGAACGGCGTTTTAGTCATCTTGCCCATGAGGCATGGTTCGCAAGTACCAAGTGATTCATAATCAAGTGGTTCCAAAAGTCCATCAGTATGGAGTTTCTTCATGCGCTTTACACCGATATGACCTAAACGGCAGTGCCACAAATAAGTTGCACTATCATTATCAACTCTGCATCTTTTGGCTTCAACATTATGAATATGTGTATCACTACTATCGAGATTCATCAAAAATATATCACTCTTCAAGGGTGCATGACCATAAAAGATATAACTCATATAAATAGAACAACCATTATTCTCTGATTTAAATGAATAACCGTCTCGCATCAAACAAGATCCAGATATAATGTTCATGCTCAACGCTGGCACCAAATAACAATTATTTAGGTCTAATACTGATCCCAAAGGTAGATGTAGAAGTAGCGTGCCAACGGTGATCACATCGACTTTGGAACCATTTCCCACACGCATCGTCACCTCATCCTTGGCCAGTGTTCGCTTAATCCGTAGTCCCTGTTTCGAGTTGCAAATATTAGCAAGAGAACTAGCGTCAAATACCCAGGTGCTACTGCGAGCTCTGGTAAGGTACACATCAATAACATGTATATCACATATACCTTTTTTCACCTTGCCATCCTTCTTATCCACCAAATATTTGGGGCAGTTTCACTTCCAGTGACCAGTCTGCTTGCAGTAGAAGCACTCAGTCTCAGGCTGAGGTCCAGACTTGGGTTTCTTCTCTTGAGCAGCAACTTGCTTGTTGTTCTTCTTGAAGTTCCCCTTCTTCTTCTTCCCTTTGCCATTTTTCTTCAAACTGGTGGTCTTATTGACCATCAACACTTGATGCTCCTTCTTGATTTCTACCTCCGCAGCCTTTAGCATTGCGAAGAGCTCGGGAA